>NC_134831.1:170252372-170284449 GCF_004210375.1 Tachypleus tridentatus
TAAGTCTATCAGTCTTAACCTCCGTATGCGAGTGTCACATAAATAATAATTAAATAATGAAATGAAATAAAATAATATACATATAAATTAGGAGAGCGAAATGTGGGCGCTGAAGCCCACAACGTCCTACATCTATATCACCCTATATCAGGTGACATATATTATATACGTCACAAGGCATAAGTGTAAGGATCATAATATTTTAATACTGCATTTTTAGTTGGTCACTTAGGGTTTTTTTAAAAGAAAAATCAGGGTATGTTATGTTATTTTAACTTCTTTGCTGGGTAAAACTCGTTGTTCATAATTATTTGGCGAAGACAACATGGTTGATATACTGTTGTAAATTATTTTTCCTTAAAATTCGGAAGGTAACGAATAAAGGATGTAGTCTTAAAAACGTTGTAGATCTAATACTAATGTATCATGACAAATATGGTCAGTTGTAATGATGCTTTTCCAGCTTAACATACAACAACATTCACACCATAAAAGTAAATGTAATACACTGATGTGTTCAAAACCGTTGCACTAGTCCTGCATGAAGAAAGTTGATTTACTCTGGGATAATCAACTTATTTAACTGTGTACGTTAGTCGGAAGATTGTATTCATGAGACGATGTACCACAGTTTTGTTAAGAAAAATTGAAAAGTTGGGGGACGTGGCTAACAATAATCCGCTAACTGGTTTCTCATCCAACCAGATTTCAAAAGAACAATATTCAATGATATTACGGGTTCGAATCCCCGTTCCACTAATCATACTTGCCCTTTCAGTTGTAGAGACATTGTACTGTAACGGTTAATTCTACTAATCGTTGGTAAAAGAATAGCCCAAGAGTTGGTGATGGGTGGTGATGACTAGCTGCCTTTCAATTAGTCTTACACTGATAAATTAGGGACGACTAGCATAGATAGTCCTTGTGTAGCTTTACGCGAAATTCAAAACCAACAACCAAGACTTAGTGAACTTCTTGATGGTTTCACATTCACTGAGAAGTTTGCATAATAATTAAAACAGACTTCTGGAATCAGTTATAAATGTATTAACCGCCATCCCATAAGCTACAGTACCTCCTCATCCAAATAAAAAGGCAATCCGTAACCTAGTTGTTAACGCTTCATGTTGTAGATCTAAGGATCCTAGGTTCGCGACATGAAGCTTTCAGCTGTGGACATGATCTAGTAGTGAGGGTTAATCTTTTATTCGGTTTAACAAGTTAGACAAGGTTCTCGATGTGGCGGGTACTACGGTCTGTCCAACATTAAGGACGGCTGTATCTCAATCAAATCCTAAAGAGTCTGTGGTCTAGACGTCTAACCCTAACACACATAAAGTACCGTTTATGGTTTAATTAATGTGTCTAAGCACTAATGTGTAACTTCTCCGTCTCGTGTCTAACTTATTAAGTCTGAGAATATCGTTAACAGTCTTGGTAATTCTAGTCATTATAACTGTTACCTTTCTACTATACTAACTTTTGACATTAAGTAAATGTATCATATAAACTTTGCTTCATTAATTAACATATAAAACTCCTTTTAGTTCATAACTATGTATTTAAAGTTTCTTTCAACAGAAGTCCTCAGTTAACTCTAAAACAACGTCAGTTGTAGCTAACTATGAGATAACATATTTCTATCGAGAAGTTAGATTTTCTATGAGGTATCGATCTGATTTTGTGAGACCTAAGACCAAGTCTACTTTCACTCGATATCCACATAATAAAATAACGTGGAAATGTAGTTTTATAAAAACACATAATTTCAAGTTGTGACTGAAAAATATTTACTTTTCTAATCACTCACGAAAATGCTGGCATGAGATGTTAGTTGTGGAAAACACCCTTTAGTCTCACCAATAACATACTATTACATCATCGGAAACCCATGACATGCTCGAGCATGTATATCAGTTTGATAATATATCATGAGAAAATAATAATACAGAGGAAAATCCACATATGTATAAAATATATTTGAATGAACATTAATAATTTATACTGTTTTTGTTCTATTCTGTTGTTTCGAAACAAAAGATACAGATTTGTTAAACCTACATTTAACAATCTTCTAGCAATAAAGCCATATAAAGATGTACTCAATTCTCGGTTCACCACAACGTGTGATCAGACACATACCTGTTATAAGGCCCCCTGCAGTCGATTATATTACTTTTTTCGTTAAATTGAGTAATAACTTATAAGACAGTGCTGTCTATAATAGTGTACCCAGTTTTTATTAATTGCACGTGTGTAGCATGTTTGTTTGTTTTTAATTTCGCACAAAGCTACTCGAGGGCTATCTGTGCTAGCCGTCCCTAATTTAGCAGTGTAAGACTGGAGGGAAGGCAGCTAGTCATCACCACCCACCGCTAACACTTGAGCTACTCTTTTACCAACGAATAGTAGGATTGACCGTAACATTATAACGCCCCCACGACTGAAATGGCAAGCATGTTTAGTGCGACCCTCAGATTACGAGTCGAATGCCTTATTACCTTGCGAAGCCGAGCCAAGTTAAAATAGAAACTATGTTCGATTAACCAGCTAAACCTAACGTTAACAATGAAACTGGTATCTGATTGAAACGCGTAAAGAACCACAGTGGTTCAGTGGTATGTCGGCGGAATGACAATACTGAAAACCGGGTTTTGATACCCGTGGTGCGCAGAGAACAGAGAGCTTATTGAATAGCTTCGTGCTTAATTCAAAACAATAACAACATGAAACGTGTAAAAAACTAAAAATATTAAAGTAATTACTTTAACAAATACGTAAGACACTCGTTAATTCATACTAATATGTATTCTAACGATCTCAGATAGATGATTCTGTAATGGTTTATTGATACCAATCATTGAGAACGGTTACCATTATAAAACTGGTTAAAATAATGTACGTAATCGAAACACAGCACAGAAAGTTTATTTTTTACCACTTTTGTCAGTTTAAGTTACTAATTAATATGCTAGAAGATATTTTAAGTATGAAGATACAAGTAAATTACTGACAAAATCCAAATCAATAACAAATGAAATGCTTTTAGTTGGTTCACTTTCACACGTCCCCTATCGGGATATCTGTAAGTTTACTGGCTTACAATGCTGAAGGGCCCGGCATGGCCGAGTGGGTTAGGGCGTTCAACTCTAATCTGAAGTTCGAATCCCCTTCGCACCAAACATACTCACTCTTTCAGCCGTGTTGGCGTTATAATGTGTCGGTCAATCCCAATACTCGTTGGTAAAAGAGTAGCTCAAGAGTTGGCGGTGGGTGGTGACGACTAGCTGCCTTCCCTCTAATCTTACACTGCTAAATTAGGGACGGCTTTGCGCAAAATTTAAAAACAAACAAACAATGCTAAAGTCTGGGTTCGATTTGCCACGGTGGATACAGCAATACAAACAATTAAACATTCTTACGCCTACGATTAATACAGTCTGATTACTTTCATATTGCTTACTTGTGGATGTTTTGTTAATTTATTAAATTACTCTGGACTTCAACTTATATTTTTTTTTAAATGCAAGCTTAATATAATCCAGAATAGTTCATTATAATCAAAACTTTATTTTTATTATTTTTCTTTAATGTTAATTAAACTGAAACTGAATGAAACGAGCTGCCTCAGATAGTGAACCAGATGCCATCTGACGACGAACACGTGTAGCTCTAGACAAATAACTTGTGGATTTTACACCTAGAAGTTAAGAGGTGTGTGTACAAAACTGTAAACTGTCAAGTGGCGTGCTTGTCATGACAAAAAACCAGCTGCCTTTCGAAACAATGAAAAATTCCAGAGCAGCGCCATATGTGAGTGCCCCCTACCGTGAATAGATGCTAGAGGAAGGATAAGCACAGATGTACAACAAAAGTAAAGGAAGAAAAGTTTTGTAAGAATTAATAAAATAGGTTAATTTTGTTTCAGCGACCATCATACGATGCGGCATAATCATTGTCATGGTACAAAAGGAAAGTGTTCAACGACCACTTGTGTCTTGTACAATGAACCTTATCACAGATCAATATATTCCAACATGTCTGCTCGTTTAGTGCAGACGAAGAAAACCGAGTAGACGTCTGATAACTCTCACATCAGAATCTCAGAGATTTGCCAAGTTTTTTTTTTCCTTTAGCCAATCTCAGTTTAGCATTGAACGAATTCGACGGAAAACAGCTATCCAACACTAAACCTAGCGCCGACTTGGCCTATTCTTTAATAACGAAAGGATGAATTGATCGTCACATAATAACGCCCAAATGACATAAAGGGCGAGTGTGTCCAATGAGAGGATTCAAACCTGTCACCTGCAGATTGCGAACCAGTACACCCCACCAGGTACTGATTTGTGAAGCAAACATTCTTTATTTGGGTTTAACATCTTTCACGTTTCGATCATAAAAAAAGCAGAACAACTGCCAAAGCAAAGTTAGCATTCCAAGAACATATGGAACAGCGATTTAAATAGTTCCGTGCATGCGTGGTAGATGTTCCTATGTTCATGGTTCCTATCGAGAATGAGAAAAATACGATGGTTGTTCAGTACCATTTTCTAGTTCGAAAATACTGTAACCTCTAACATATTCTATACTACAGGCGTAAAGAAGTCCACAATGACTGTTTGCTATAGCTTATAGCTATGAATATACAGCACGACATCGCATAATGTCTCTCAAGAAAACAAGTCATTCTGTTTCATCATCTGATGATCATGACTTTCGTTTTTCTTCACGTTCGACTAAATCGTCTTCTTCGGTTTTAGGATGTGAAAGATCCAACATCTGGCCACGCCGAAAAAATGCAGTGATTTTATCTCCTCTAGAAGCCTGTGTGATCAAACTGTTTTCTCGGTATGTGTTTGGTACTCAAAAGTATATTAATACCATCATTTTTATTTCAAAACCTGAGTCAGATTATGTTATAAAAAGAGAATATAAAATGACATTTTCACTCAGAATTATGTAATTCATAACTTCTCTTAGTTACGTCTTTTTTGCCGTTTCGTAATTTACGTTTTCTCTTTTCTACAATTCTTTAACATTTCACAAAAACATTGGTTAATGTTCTTGTCTTAAGGCATTCATCTGATCAGTGTTTTTGTTTCGCATCGATGAATGTGTGTGTATGTATGTGGGTGTTTTTCTTATAGCAAAGCCACCTCGGATTATATGCTGCGTCCACCGAGGGGAATCGAACCCCTGCATTAAACGTTGTACATCAGACGACTTACCGCTGTACTAGTGGGGATGGACCCACACGTAAGTCGATGAAATGGTCTTTAAAGATTCAAACACGAAATCCAGTGACGAAAACATCATTGTTTCCCACTTAAAACTAAACAACTGAAATTGATATAATCTGACACTTTACACAAGTAATATAATTTTCAGATATTCACATATCAATATTTTAAAACAGGCTTATAGTTTCTGAACTTTAGCGGAAAGTCTTTGCACTAACTATAGGATGTTTCTTATACTTTTGGTATTTTTATTATTTGTCTATATAAATATGTTATAGTGCTGATGATACCAAAACAATTGAGAAGCTAATTTCGTATTTTAGCTAATTAATCAACTTGTTTTAGAAGCGTTTAATTAATAAAACTTGGAAATTAAGCTAAAACAATATTTTTATTTGAATTAAATCAAATACTAACAAAGCAGTAGAAACCATTAGGCCTGAATATTCTTACAAAAATTACCTTAACCTTTATATTTTTTCTCCTTAATTTGCTGGCCTAACGAGTGCTGGTATCGTAGGAAAGGCCTCTTGGGCAGTGACCTGTGGGAGGCAAAGATAGATCTAAAGTTCTATTTTGTATACGCCTATGATTTTGCATCCACAATGCACAATTAGGACAAAATTATTCGCATTTAAAGCGGCTTTTATAATGAAATTTCATTTAGATTAAGTTTTGATAGTTTTCAGGAAATTTTCACTTCGTTGTCCATTTTCGTGAGTTTATTTTAAAATGTTTAAATTATTCACAACCAGTGATTTAAATGGGCCTACTTTTGTTCGAGAATAAGCAATTTTATGCACAAAGTCTAACCAAAAACATTTGTGTAACAAACATAGGTTTAAACTCTAAAGCTTCTATTTAGCCTTACGTTTATGAAAGTATATCATAGAACATTCTTCTTTCACACTTTGTTCTTTTGAACCAAACTTTTCCAGATGAGTTATTCACACAAGTAAATCCCGTTAATTCTTTTTCACACACATAACGATCTTTTTTGGACAAGTTACTCATTCATCTTCTACGACACCTGATTCACGTATGTTGTTTCTCTTAATGTATGCAAGATCATTTTTCCTGTTATTCACTCGACTCGATCCTATTAATACACGTTAATGAAGACAAGTTCTCCATAGAAACTGATGCAAAAAAAAGGAAATCTCGTTAAGAGGTTTGAGTTACACACTAATTTAAGTTGATCCTTTTCGAACCTGCTATTTAGGGAAGTTGATCTTTCTGTGGCATTCCCATTCTGTCTTGTTTCAGTGTTAACTTCACTCAGCTCTGTCTTGTTTCAGTGTTAACTTCACTCAGCTCTGTCCCAGGTATAAAGATAGAGGTAAATTACTGACAAATTCCAAATCAATAACAAATGAAATGCTTTTAGTTGGTTCACTTTCACGTGTCACCTATCGGGATATTGGTAAGTATACTGGCTTACAATGCTGAAGGGCTCGGCATGGCCAAATGGGTTATGGCGTTCGATTCGTAATCTGAGGGTCGCGGATTCGAATCACCGTCGCACCAAACATGCTCGCCCTTTCAGCCATGGGGGCGATATAATGTGACGGTGAATCTCACTATTTGTTGGTACAAAAGTAATCCAATAGTTCACAGTGGGTGGTGATGACTAGTTACTATCCCTCTTGTCTTACACTGCTAAATTATGGACGGCTAGCGCAGATAGCCTTCGTGTAGTTTTGCGCGAAATTCAAAAAACAAAAACAAAACAAACTGCTCCAGTGTTAAAGTCACTCATCTTTGTTCTGTTCCAGTGTTAAATTTACTCAGCTCTATCCTATTTCAGTGTTAAATGCACTCAGCCCTATATTGCTCTAGTATTAAATTCACTCTGCTCTGTCCTGTTCCAGTGTTGAATTTATTCTGCTCTGTCCTGTTCCAGTGTTGAGTTCACTCTGCTCTGTCCTGTTCCAGTGTTGAGTTCACTCAGCTCTGTCCTGTTCCAGTGTTGAATTCATTCAGCTCTGTCCTGTTCCAGTGTTGAGTTCACTCAGCTCTGTCCTGTTCCAGTGTTGAGCTCACTCAGCTCTGTCCTGTTCCAGTGTTGAGTTCACTCTGCTCTGTCCTGTTCCAGTGTTGAGTTCACTCTGCTTTGTCCTGTTCCAGTGTTGAATTCACTCTGCTCTGTCCTGTTCCAGTGTTGAGTTCACTCTGCTCTGTCCTGTTCCAGTGTTGAATTCATTCAGCTCTGTCCTGTTCCAGTGTTGAGTTCACTCTGCTCTGTCCTGTTCCAGTGTTGAGTTCACTCTGCTCTGTCCTGTTCCAGTGTTGAATTCATTCAGCTCTGTCCTGTTCCAGTGTTGAGTTCACTCTGCTCTGTCCTGTTCCAGTGTTGAGTTCACCCTGCTCTGTCCTGTTCCAGTGTTGAGTTCACTCTGCTCTGTCCTGTTCCAGTGTTGAGTTCACTCTGCTCTGTCCTGTTCCAGTGTTGAATTCACTCTGCTCTGTCCTGTTCCAGTGTTGAGTTCACTCTGCTCTGTCCTGTTCCAGTGTTGAATTCATTCAGCTCTGTCCTGTTCCAGTGTTGAGTTCACTCTGCTCTGTCCTGTTCCAGTGTTGAATTCATTCAGCTCTGTCCTGTTCCAGTGTTGAGTTCACTCAGCTCTGTCCTGTTCCAGTGTTGAATTCATTCAGCTCTGTCCTGTTCCAGTGTTGAGTTCATTCAGTTCTGTCCTGTTCCAGTGTTGAGTTCACTCAGCTCTGTCCTGTTCCAGTGTTGAGTTCACTCTGCTCTGTCCTGTTCCAGTGTTGAGTTCACTCTGCTCTGTCCTGTTCCAGTGTTGAATTCACTCTGCTCTGTCCTGTTCCAGTGTTGAGTTCACTCTGCTCTGTCCTGTTCCAGTGTTGAATTCATTCAGCTCTGTCCTGTTCCAGTGTTGAGTTCACTCTGCTCTGTCCTGTTCCAGTGTTGAATTCATTCAGCTCTGTCCTGTTCCAGTGTTGAGTTCACTCTGCTCTGTCCTGTTCCAGTGTTGAGTTCACTCAGCTCTGTCCTGTTCCAGTGTTGAATTCATTCAGCTCTGTCCTGTTCCAGTGTTGAGTTCACTCTGCTCTGTCCTGTTCCAGTGTTGAATTCATTCAGCTCTGTCCTGTTCCAGTGTTGAGTTCACTCTGCTCTGTCCTGTTCCAGTGTTGAGTTCACTCTGCTCTGTCCTGTTCCAGTGTTGAGTTCACTCTGCTCTGTCCTGTTCCAGTGTTGAGTTCACTCTGCTCTGTCCTGTTCCAGTGTTGAGTTCACTCTGCTCTGTCCTGTTCCAGTGTTGAATTCATTCAGCTCTGTCCTGTTCCAGTGTTGAGTTCACTCTGCTCTGTCCTGTTCCAGTGTTGAGTTCACTCTACTCTGTCCTGTTCCAGTGTTGAGTTCACTCTGCTCTGTCCTGTTCCAGTGTTGAGTTCACTCTGCTCTGTCCTGTTCCAGTGTTGAATTCACTCTGCTCTGTCCTGTTCCAGTGTTGAATTCATTCAGCTCTGTCCTGTTCCAGTGTTGAGTTCACTCTGCTCTGTCCTGTTCCAGTGTTGAGTTCACTCTGCTCTGTCCTGTTCCAGTGTTGAATTCATTCAGCTCTGTCCTGTTCCAGTGTTGAGTTCACTCTGCTCTGTCCTGTTCCAGTGTTGAGTTCACTCTGCTCTGTCCTGTCCCAGTGTTGAGTTCACTCTGCTCTGTCCTGTTCCAGTGTTGAGTTCACCCTGCTCTGTCCTGTTCCAGTGTTGAGTTCACTCTGCTCTGTCCTGTTCCAATATTACATTCACTCGACTTGATCCTTTCCAAACACACTTCACTTACTCAAATCGTTGTTCTCTATAGACCCATTACTGGTTCAGCTCGATCATTTCCAAGTACACCTGACACACAAGCTTGATCCTGTTAAAATATTTAATCCACCCAGTTCGATCATTTCCGATCGCACCTTTTTAATTTGACTAGACCGTTTAAAATCATTCCTCAACCAGTCGCCTCAGTCATTTTCTAAAACAAGTTATTTACGCATTTCGATCAGTTCCAAATACGTCTTACTTTATCAGTTCTGTTTATTCCAAACATTCTTCACTTACTGGGATCGATCCTGTCCAAACACGTATTAAATACTTCTAGAGAAATCTTCTGTCACTCAGCTCTGCCCTATTTAAACACATCTTAGGTATGAAGCTCTATCATTTACCAAACATTCCTCGGTTAATAAGTTACATCTTTCCCCAACACCTCACTTATTCAGTTGAATAACGCTATGCAACACAAATTTTGTTTCTGGATAGTATGTAATATTTCTTAATTACTAATGTTGTAAAAGTACAGAAAATGGCCATTATTCCCTTCAAACTTTGCTTTTGTGACCTGGATAATGAAATTTTATGTGTAAAAATGGGCAAATTTGTACATTTTCATTTACATAAGGTCTGAATAAAACAATATAGGAATCAAGATTTACATGTATTTATACTAAAGTTATACAAAAATGTTTAGAAGTGAGTAGTTTTTTTCGAGATTTGCGACTGTAATGTAAATCACTTTCACGTATCAGCCCCCAAATAGTCTCCCATCAAAGTTTGAAGAGAAAAATAGGTCTTTTCCATTTACTTTAGGCATAAACAATTGAGAAATAACACTTTCTGCCCAGGAACAAGAAAAAGTAACAATTTTGTTACATTGTGTTATTTATTTGATCCCGTAACACATTTCTATTTTGTTAAAGATCAGGATCCAAGTTAATTTTTTTAACCTTAACATTGATAACGTTCTTTTCAGTCACTTGTTATTATTTAACCATTACAGATGAGTAACATGAAACTACGCTGCACAAACCAATATGCACCTTGGTCACCTTCCATCTACAACAGAGAATGTTTTCAGGTTTGACTTGACCTCTACTTTTGATCATGGCCCGGCATGGCCAAGCGCGTTAAGGTGTGCAACTCGTAATCTGAGGGTCGCGGGTTCGCATCCGCGTCGCGCCAAACATGCTCGCCCTCCCAGCCGTGGGGGCGTTATAATGTGACGGTCAATCCCACTATTCGTTGGTAAAAGAGTAGCCCAAGAGTTGGCGGTGGGTTGTAATAACTAGCTGCCTTCCCTCTAGTCTTACACTGCTAAATTAGGAACGGCTAGCACAGATAGCCCTCGAGTAGCTTTGTACGAAATTCCAAACAAACAAACAAACAAACAAAACTTTTGATCATTTTACGTCCTATACTTATCAATGTTTCGTATCATTTCAGAAAACAAATTATTCTTCATAGTGTTATTGTAATATAAACCGTTATTTAATACACTACGTGTGCATTTTTTTACACAAATATAAATTATCCAACATTTTTGAAACAGTCATAAACGGCAGCCTTCTGAACCTCTATACGGACTTCATTTAAATCACCAATATATTTGCTTCCGAGATAAAACTACCTCTATGAGTCAGCGATAATTTCACGGATTTGTAGATAGCCCACTGTGTAGCTTTACACGCTATGACGACAACAATCTAAAGTAAAAAAAAAATAATAATAAACAACTCGATTTTTTCTAAAGCACTAAAAGTAGTATATAAATATAATCTTAAAAATTACTGAAAAAAGTGACAATAGATATCGATAAATTTTATGTCACGTTTTAGAACGTCTTTATGGAAGGTTATTATTTCTCGAACATTTTCACAAGTTTTCAAATTCTGATTGCCGCTATTATGGAGTGATAACAGTAGGCTTAGCGACTGAAATACGTCATATGAAACTCTTAAAAAGCTCAGTAAAAGTAGAAAAATAACAGTAGTCAACTGAAATACTGGGCTGGCTTGACTAGGGTTCGTTAGGACCGGTGGTATCGGTATTGGTTTATCATATGTTGAGAATAATATATGGTATCCCATGTTCCTTCTCATAGGTTTGACCGAACGCGTTCTCTAGTATGTCGTCTTCGTTTTTTACAGAATAATAAATGTTTGATGTGTTAGTTTTGAGTTCCTACTTTAATCAATAAGCGAATATCATTGTGAAAATAAGAAATAAGAAGAAATATGAGAAACTGGGAGCTCTCATGCTTTGGAAGAGAACGTGAATGTGCCTATGTGACTGACTTCACGTTAGGTAGTAGCATACGTGATTAATGCTTGGCATGCGGACAGGTGAAACTGCTCATTTAACGATGTTTTAGTGAATTACATTCAAAACTTGATTTAAATTATTTATTATCATAGTATACAAACAAACTTGACATCAAATCATGCATAACAAATTAAATTTTAATATTATACAAGTTAAAATTTTATAACGAAATATTTAAAATCAACCACAAAAAAACTCCGTAGAGAGACGATTCGAGAAGAAATATCCAGATTCTCACACTGAGGGTATTTGTGGTTGATTTTAAATATTTCGTTATAAAATTACAAAATACAACGAAACATATTATCTATAATTTCGTCATTGATAATTTGAAGCTGTATTTTGTATCCTACAATCTTATGGGGCAATCAGTCAATGCAAATTCAGAAACCACTACCTACGCTTACCTTTGACATGCTCTAATTTACAATTTGCTAACAAATGTTTCTGAGGACGGCGGCCCGGCATGGCCATGGGCTTAAGACGTTCGACTCGTAATCTGAGGGTCCCGGGATCGAATTCCAGTCGCACCAAACATGCTCGCCCTTTCAGCCGTGGGGACGTTCTAATGTTACAGTCAATCCCACTATTCGTTGGTAAAAGAGTAGCCCAGCAGTTGGCGGTGGGTGGTGATGACTAGTTGCCTTCCCTCTAGTCTTACATTGCAAAATTAGGGAAGACTAGCACAGATAGCCCTCGAGTAGCTTTGTGCGAAATTCAAAAACAAACAAACAAACAAATTCTGAGGACGATAATCAACAGTGAGCCCTTATTTCAAATAATCGTCATACCAAGTGGACTTACAGTTAATTGACATTTTGGTTTGATGTGGAAAATATTTTCTCAAGACCACATACTGACAAGAATAGTTGAATTTCTAACTGCTCAAGTCATGTGATGAGAGACTCTCGAGCATTGATAGCGGTACCGCAGCCTGATATCGTCGGGTTGCGAGTTCGAATCCTTGCCTTACCAAACATGCTCGCCCTTTCAGCCGTGGGGACGTTCTAATGTTACAGTCAATCCCACTATTCGTTGGTAAAAGAGTAGTCCAAGAGTTGGCGGTGGGTGGTGATGACTAGCTGCCTTCCCTCTAGCCTTACACTGCTAAATTAAGGACGGCTAGCGCAGATAGACCTCGTGTGTAGCTTTGCGCGAATTTCAAAACAAACCAAACGAATATACGTTATTTATGTTAAAAATTGATATCTAACATGAAAGATGATTTTAACATATGTCTTTACTAACTTCTTTATTATAAGTAAACGTTTTTTTTGAAAGCACATTCGTATTATTTCTATATCAGCCCCTCGCAAGTTCAGCGGTATGCCTCCGGATTTACGACGCTAAAATCAGGGGTTCGATTCCCTGGGTGGACTGAGCAGATCGCCCGACGTGGCTTTGTTATAAGAAAAACATACGCACATTTCTCTCTCGAAATTAAGCAAAAACATTTATTTTTCCTTGTTTGTTTGGTTTCTCTCGCTTGGTAGATGAATATTTTGTGTGAGTGTGTGTGTGCTAATAGTTTTTCGATTTGATAGATTTTAGAATTTCTGCACAGAACTAAACTAGAGGGAATCCTCAATAACCTCGGCTTTTGAAATTCTTTTAGACAGGAATAGAGTAAATTAATGTGAGTCATTTATTTCAATTTTTATTAGTTATATTTGACCTTATGAGTCCAAAACTGTAATTAGATTTCAAATCGGTCAAGAGATGACGAAGCTATCTGCTAAAAGTTTTCGCTTGACAACAAAACAAACAAACAAAAACCCAGAGCCATTTTTCTATGAACCGTTCAACCGCGGCGAGAAAGGAAAGGTCTGTCTTTGAATAGCTTTCTTCAGTTATGAATGTGTGTGTGTGTTTTCTAAGGGCAAAGTCACATCGGGCTATCTGCTGAGTCCACCGAGGGGAATCGTACCCCTGATTTTAGCATTGTAAATACCTAGACTTAACCCTGTACAAGCGGGAGACCCTCAGTTATGAACTGATAGAATAAAGAGAAGGTAGCTAGTTGACAGCACTTATCACCAACTCGTATTATTGTTGCATGCCTAAATAATGAAATTTGAATGCTGCTCTTACTAACATGCCTACGACCCCAAAGCGTAGGGAGTAATTATGTGGCTCAGGGACGCAAAACATGAACTCTTGCCAGTTGGCCACGCCTAATTCCCTGGACCAATAAAACTGATTTTTGATCTTCTACAAAAGTAAACGCATTTGTTACCAAATATTATGAACATATTGTAGCAGAACTCAATTATTTTATTTTATGTTGGAGAGCAAAATCAATAAGGTAATGAGTGTCGTACATAAAAAAATAATGTTGATTTGTTTGTGTTTAACTTAAGGGTGAAAACCTTTTAAAGGTCACAGAGAAACTAGAACGCATTTTATCATAACCTTATCATACGATAAGCCACGAAAGAGTAAAAACGCCACTCATCATGAATGAATCGAAGTTGGCCCAACATGGCCAGGTAGTTAAGGCATTCAACTCGTAATCCGAGGGTCCCCTGTTCGAATCCCCGTCACACCAAAACATGCTCGCCCTTTCAGCCGTGGGGGCGTTATAATATTATGATCAATTCCACTATTCGTTGGTAAAAGAGTAGCCTAAGAACTACCGACCGGTGGGTGGTGATGAGTGGCTGCTTTCCTTCTAGTGTTGCACTGCAAAATTAGGGACGGCTAGCGCAGATAGCCCTCGTGTAGCATTGCGCGAAATTCAAAACAAACCAAACAAATCAGAAGATGGAATGTTACGTTTTCACACCCTAGGATACACCAACTTGGTGTCACATTTTATTATTTTCCTTTACAAAGCACTATATCAGATATAGCTTTCTAAACTTTACCTAAATTACTGACGTAGGCAACTTCAAATTACCGTTAAATTAAGCAAGTAAGATCAGAAGAACTGGACGAATGATAAATAAATAATTAACGCTAGTGCTTCCACTTGCACTAGTATGTGTTATAGTGAATGGCTTACAAGCACTGATAAATTAGGGCCTGCAGAATTCGCCTAATGAGGCCTCAAGTTACTCCTTATGAACCCGTTGTAAAGTGAGTTATCAAGTTTTGGGATTGAACAAAAGCGCTATTGAGTCGCCATGTATGGCTTCTAACAGCCTTTAAATGGTCTAAAAATAAAAAATGTAGCTTTAAACTTCGTACAATGTTTCTTTGTTGCGACATCTAACGTTGTTTTTTTTTCCTCACATGTTTCCATCGGTAGATTTGTGAGGCAAACCAGTTGATATAATATTTATTTCTATCTCTTTAAACGGCCGAGATCCCCATAACATTCTGTCCTCATTCCCCACCACTTTTTCGTCGACTAAAGAAGTTTCCTAGGGTTGGAAAGACTTCAGTGTAGTTTGTTTTCAAGGTCAGGATATGATTACAGTTTTAAAGCGTAAATAAACACTTTTCTCTACGAAGGCAGCACATTCTATCCGTATAATTTAGGGCACACATAATTTCGTATTAACTGATTTGAATAAAAGAAACAAGACTTGAATTATCATAGAATTATTAAGCTTGACTATTCTAAACATTTCTGTAAAATATTCTAAAAACGATAAGCACTATGAGGATATAATTATTTTTTTAAAATATTGAATTTCGTTTGGTTTATTTTGAATTTTGCGCAAAGCTACTCAAGAGCTATCTGTGCTAGCCGTCCCTAATGTAGCAGTGTAAAACTAGAGGGAAAGGCAGCTAATCATCACCACCCACCGCTAATTCTTGGCCTACTCTTTTATCAACGAATAGTGATATAAAGCCCCCCACGGCTGAAAGGGCGAGCATGTTTGGTGTGACGGGGATTCGAACCGGCGACTCTCAGATTACGAGTCGAGTGCCTTAACCACCTGGCTTTATCGGGCCTTATGTTAAAGGACGACACCCAAGAAGTCAGTAGGAAATGTTACAAAATGTTTCAAAGGTTTTAATATTTCAAAAGAATAGCAGTATAGAATATACAGAAATTTTTAAAAAAACAAATGACTTCGTTTTTTTGCCGTCAAGATTTTTGTTCTTTGTTACTGTTTTGAATCAGGTAATAAGTTCAAAAGCTAAGTTTCAGTTTATTTATTTTATTATTTTGTTAAAAAAGAGGTGGGTATATTAAATTCATTCTTTACGTTAAACGTGGTGCTGCAGAGATGTTGATTACAAAAAATCGAAAGTATATTTTCTGAATTTTCCAGAATTTTATATTGTGTTTAAACGTCAGAAATAAGTTGCCGTTTCGTGTATGCTCCTAGTTACTTTACAGATGAAGGTTATAGTTATATTTTAAAGTGATCGGAAGGAAAGAGAGATACTACCATAAAAAATGTCAGAAAACAACTGTTTTCGCTATTTTCAACTTTCTTGCATCGGTTATTTTGAGAAGAACAGATGGATCAGTCGTTTTTGGGAATTGCCACTAGGGGCAGTGTGAAAGAAACTATGAGGTCTGTAAAACTGCCATAAATGAAGTACGTTCAGTTAGGTTTTAGTTAGTATGACCATCTTTGATAGCAGCTTACAATATCGTAAAAGGAATGTTTTATGTTTGCTTTTAATGCTTTTCCAAAGTACCTACATCGACACCACGTGACTTTAAAAGCAGCTGCTCTTAAGATCGGTTTTAATCATACGATAAGGTAAGCACTCTTACGCACCCCGCTAGTACAGCGATATGTCTACGGATGTGCAACGCTAAAATCAAGGGTTCGATTCCCGTCTCTGGGCTCAGCAGATAGTCTGATGTGGCTTTCTTATAAGAAAACATACATACCCACACACCCAAGAACTCTTACATGGTTTGTGGTTGTTTAAAATTCCTTCAAAAAGTGAAAATAGAATGAAAAAAAATATCTATTTAGTCTGCGAAAAGACGTTTCAAATTGAGAACAGTAATACGTTTTGTTCATAATTAATCACACAGCTGCACATCTGTGCTGGGTTCACCACGGATATAGAAGCCAGGTTATAAACCTACTGACTAATCGCTGCGTCACTGGGATTCGATGATAAGACTTGTTATTAATAAACAGAGAGGCTATGTTGCAATTGAAAAGAAATCATTTGTATAATGAACCAAGTATAGTTCAATAACGTAGCCTCGAATAGATGAATAACAAAATATTCCTTTTTTTTTTAATAATTAAGTGCAAAGTTATATAATGGGGTATATCTATGTGCTGCTCATATTGGGTATCGAAACCTGGCTTCTAGCGTTTTAAGTCCGCAGACACACCGCTGTGCCACTAGAGGGATGAGTTTGTTTTGGAATTTCACGCAAAGCTATGCGAGGATTATTTGCGCTAGCCGTCCCTAATTTAGTAGTGTAAGACTAGAGGAGAGGCAGTTAGTCATCACCACCCACCTCCAACTCTTGGGCTACTCTTTTATCAACGAATAGTGGGATTGAATATCACATAATAACGACCTCATGGCTGAAAGGGCGAGCATGTTTGGTGTGAGGGGGGATTCGAATCCGCGACCTTCAGATTACGAATCGAATGCCTTAACCACTTGGCCATGCTGGAGCTTAGTGCAAAGCTACATAGTGGACTATCATGGCCACATAAATAAATCGCAACCCCGATTTTAGTGTTATGAGTCCGTGAATTCCAGCTGATCAGTCTAGGAACTAGTAGAATATTAGTTTCTAAATACGTATACATGAATGGTAACATTCTTAGGTAGTTTTATGTAGACATTGATCTTACTACACTACTGCTACAGTTCTGGAAACAGTAATATAAAAACAAACGATATTACATTCCACAGTCAGCTTTGAAATAACGACCTTAGCTTAAACAATATACACTTTAATACACAATTTAGACATTTAAATTTCTGCATTAAGCGTGTTACACGTTAGACATGTGTATATACCTATATATGTGTGTATGTGTTTGTATAGTGAAAAATGTAATACAGATTAGACGTATAACCTTATTCAGAATAGTTAGAAAATTAAGGTAATTCTCTATTTAATGCAAGGGGTTTCGTACCAGATGTACTGGCCTCTTTTAAAGGGCTTTAATGATATATATTACTTTACACTAACACAGACATTATATATTCTAAAACTTGGAAGCAGTTATAAGTCGGAACATAAGTTACTTCGAGATGGTTGTTGTTAAGTGTAAAAAAAGGTATTATTGTTTTGCTTACGTCATATTGTTTAACAATGTTATATAGGATTATCTATACCCTCTTTTTTACATTATACTCTGTGTTTACGAACATAATGTGTTTTCTTATATCGTATTCTAGGTTTGATTTGAATTTTGCGCAAAGCTGCACAAGGACTATCTGCGCTAGCCGTCCCTAATTTAGCACTAGAAGACTAGAGGGAAGGCAGCTAGTCACCACCGCCAACTCTTGGGATACTCTTTTACCAATGAATAATGGGAGTAACCGTCACATTATAACGCCCCTACGGCTGAAAGGGTGAGCATGTTCGTTGCGACGGGGATTCGAACCCGCGACCCTCGGATTATGAGTCGAGTTCTTTCACCACCTGTCCATACTGGGCCATTGGACAAAAAATGTTAATTTTCAGTGAAAACTTAGTGATAATAATATATTTTTCTGCATATACGTAAAAACTTGAAACTAAATTTGAATATATGCACAAATTCTTGGGCTGTTTTTTTACTAGCTGATAGTGGGATTGACTTTCGCATTCCAACGCCCCCCCCCCTCAGGTAAAAGGGCGAGCATGTTTGGTGTGACGAGGATTTGAACCCACGACCATTAGATTAAGTCGAGTGCCTTAACCACCTGGTATTTAATAAAACAATTTTCATGTGTGTTTGAACTCTGTTCAACCTTCTCGGCTAGATTGCTGAAGGGGTTTTCTCACTGTGAGGGGCAAGAAATGGTCAAGTAGTTTTAACAATTATACATTTTCGTCAGAATGTTTGTAGATTTTGTGACACATAAGATTATTGTTATTATACTGGAATACAAATACACTTAATGCTTACGTATGACTTTTGTATAATGATACAGATTCTAGTAGAACTGCAAACATTTGTATCAGGTTTGGTTTGTTTTTGAATTCCGCGCAAAGCTACACGAGGGCTATCTGCGATAGCCGTCCCTAATTTAACAGTGTAAAACTAGAGGGAAGGCAGCTAGTCATCACCACCCACTGCCAACTCTTGGGCTGTTTTTTTACCAACTGATAGTGGGATTGACCGTGAAATTATAACACCCCCATGGCTGAAAGGGAGAGCATGTTTGGCGTGATGGAGGTTCGAACCCGCGACCCTCGGATTACGAGTCGAGTGTCTTAACCACCTGGTCATGCCGGGACAATTGTATCAGACACCCGTCGAAAGATGTGTATTTCAACATTCACCTTTCGCTATAAAACCTTACCAAAATATATAATTGAGAAAATATAACATAATATTATTATAAAAGTGTGTAACCTTATATCAGTTCATATTAAACATTCTGTACTTTTTTGAGTCTTTCTTGTGCTTTAATAACCTCCGCAAGTCCACGTGATATGCTGTCGATGAGGTTGTTGATGTAATCCACCATTATTTCATCCAAGCTTCTCAGTAGAATGCGCTACAACTCAGCTACGGTAGCCAAGTTAAAGTCATAATAACTTTCTGGCTCATTTCTGTCCAACAGTTTTAAATGAATTTATGGTATGGAGAGTTTGCTGGCCATGGCAATCTTGTAACGTACTCCTGATATAGATATGTATGTATAATACGCACACTTGGAGCAGTGGATTTTTCATCCTGGAACAAAACGTTATTGCCAAATCTTGCCCTAGCATATCGCAGAAATATCGTTTCCATGTGATGCCTGCAGGAGGCGCTATTGACGTTTCCTTGGAGGATATGAAGAGCATTTTTTTTCACCATGATGAAATAGTAGTTCAAACATGTTTCTACCATCTCCTGTAGGAGAGACAGTCTGCCCTCATTTGTTCTCCATCAACTTTAACAGGCTGGGAACAAGACTCGTGTGAAAAGATGACATGTCACCAGTTTTCCTTACTGTAAGTTGACATGCTGTCTTGTACAAGTGACACGATCATGACGGTGATTTCTGTTAATTGTATGTATTCTCAAGACGGCTGGTATGGGTATTAAAACTTTAATTAAATAAAGTACGGAATAACGTTTTGACCTTCTAGGTCATCCACTAGTTAACAAAAAGAGTTTGCAACTGACTGTTGCTGGGCACACGTCTTACGGACGAATTACTAATGGTAATTTTAGTTTGCAGATAGTTCTTCTTGCAGAATGACCTTGTTTGGTCAGTTTCCTGTTCAATGTTTTACCGATTACCCTAAAATGAATGTGTTCACACCATTCATGTCTTATGGTGTTGTTTGTTTTTGTTGTTTTTTTTATTTCGCACCAAGCTACTCGAGGGCTATTTGCGCCAGACGTCCCTGACTTAGTAGTGTCAGACAAGAGGGAAGGTGGCTAGTTATCACCACCCACCGCCAATTCTTGGGCTGCTCTTTTACCAACGAATTGGGATTGACCGTCACATTATAACGCCCCGCGGCTGAAAGGGCAAGCATGTTTGGTATGACAAGGATCCGAACCCGCGACCATCAGATTACGAATTGAACGTCTTAACCCACCTGGCCATGCCGGGCCTTTATGGTGTTGCAATAATTCTTGACTAGTTAACCTGATTTTGCAAAAGATGGTCATCTCGGGCAGCAGTTTTTCGGCGTCGACGAATGAGTTTCCTGGAACAACATTTCGTGTAGTTTAACGACGTTTCAGGATTCTGGTTACAGCAAATTGCGGTACCCCACTGTTCTGTCAATGTCCGTTTGCCTCATATCATTTCTGGATAATCCAACAATTTGACTTTGTATAACTTCTGGCACATGACGAGGCATGACTCTACATCAACTGCAGTGGAGTTATATGAACAAATATTTGACCTTTTTCGATATTGTACCAAAAGCACACACAAGAGCATTTATTAGTCATAACAACTTAAACAAACCATAATAACTCGTTCAAGTTTGTCAAATAATACGCCACGTGCTCTTGTTACTATTCGGGCATTTACTCAATAGCTATTATATACATGTAAACAATATCCATAGGTTCATTGGACTGTGTGTGGAAGCAGAAGGACTCAGTCATGAAGCAGAATAAACTGGGGTTTTTGTGGCAAAAAATATGGAACCCTTGACTTGCTTTTTGTGAGAAAGTGTTAAATATTGCTTGTATGTCAATCATGGTTTGAGAGAAGTGATAAATGTTTTTGTACGTCAAACATGGTGTAAAACGTGTTAAGTATTATTTTTTGTCAACCATTGTATGAGAAAGTGTTAAACATGGTTAATATGTCAACCATTGTATGAGAAAGTGTTAAACATGGTTAATATGTCAACCATTGTATTAGAAAGTGTTAAACATGGCTAATATGACAACCATTGTATGAGAAAGTGTTAAACATGGTTAATATGTCAACCATTGTATGATAAAGTGTTAAAAATGGTTAATATGTCAACCATGGTATGAGAAAGTGTTAAACATGGTTCATATGTCAACCATTGTATGATAAAGTGTTTAACATGGTTAATATGTCAACCACGGTATGAGAAAGTGTTAAACATGGTTAATATGTCAACCATTGTATGAGAAAGTGTTAAACATGGTTCATATGTCAAACACGGTATGAGAAAGTGTTAAACATGGTTCATATGTCAACCATGGTATGAGAAAGTGTTAAACATGGTTTATATGCCAACCATTGTATGATAAAGTGTTTAACATGGTTAATATGTCAGCCATTGTATGAGAAAGTGTTAAACATGGTTAATATGTTAGCCACGGTATGAGAAAGTGTTAAACATGGTTAATATATTAACCTCGGTATGAGAAAGTGTTAAACATGGTTCATATGTCAACCACGGTATGAGAAAGTGTTAAACATGGTTCATATGTCAACCAGGGTATGAGAAAGTGTTAACTATTATTTTACGTCAACCATAGTAGACTGAGGAATATAATCACGTCAGTGAAACATTTTATGTATTTACGTAATTGAAACAGATTAATCATGAAGAATATTTTAATCGCTGAATTTTGTGCAAGGCCACTAGAGAGCTAACAGTGTTAGCCGTCCTTAATTCTGAAGTGATAGAACAAAGGGAGGGCAAATAAATCAACACGACCTGCCGCCAACTTGTGAGTCCCACTGTAATTGAATAGCGAGGTGTGATTTTTAAATTCTTCTTTCGACGTTAAATGGGAGCCTCTGATTGAAAGTCAGACATGTTAGCTATCAAACTGCCCTCGGTCCATCAGGTGACCGTTCGAGCTTTGCAGAAGCAGAGACGTAAACTGTAACGCTAGTCTGCTAGACGACTTTCAAACGGGTGTGAGATAGCAGTCAGCGTCTGTTTACAAAGGTGACATAAACAAAGGCTTTCATTTGATCTGTTATTTAAATACGGCCGCGATATTTGGAAGTGATAACCTATACCAGAGGAGAAGCTTTGACCTTCAGTAGCCAGTGGGTTGCCGAAAGAAAAAAGACGACTGGACAGACCCGTAAAGAGACATTTACACTGTCTCCAAGTTGATCGATTCCTTGAAGAGTACTTTCACTGTTGGTTTCGATCGATGTTGCCCAAACAAGTTTTAATGGGCTTTCTCTTTCTGAAGAGGAGCGATAGGACTAGTCTGTTATTAATGGCCTGGAGTTCTTATCTTTCACAAAACTCTGCTGAACTAGATTTCTCCCGCGATGATAAACAACCTGCCAAGATTAAAACGAGGTACTAATACATCTCTCGGTGTCGTATTTATTTCACTCATGCAAGCATAACGATTATGTGTTTCATCGTTCGAGCTTGGGACTGGGTGTGGCCTAATACATTATCGTGTTCAGACTACGATTTCCAGGATTATTCATGGTTCGCCACCCGCTTTGCGCTTTGGTGTTGTAGGTACGTTATAGGAGTGACAGTCAGATCCTACTATTTGAACGGACAAGAGTAACTAAACAGTTGGCGGTGGGTGTTGTTAATTATTTTCCTTTTCTCTAGTCTAATACTATAGAATAAAAAAAATCCTATCTGACGATTCTCAACTTGTTGGTTTGCTTAGTTTTTAAAGAAACTTAGAAAAATGACGCACATTATTTCGTTAATGGAGGTGCGTTCTTATTTGACGTTGATTTAACAAATAATGGTCGTTATATCCAGTTTACTTGTTATTCTCGTAATTTTAGATTAATCTTACTTATTACAATTTTTAATACAGCACAGCGGTCAAGTTCGTACACCTTCACATGGTTACCAATGTACTTTACGACTTACCAAACTTAACGCTAGAATTCTGTGGTCGAGTCCCGTGACGGAAATAATGCAGATTGCTTGTTTGTTTGTTTTTGTTATTAAGCACAAACTTCTCAATGGGTTGTCTATGCTATGCCCATTACATGTATCGAACCCTATTTTTTGCGTTATAAGCCTTTAAACTTACTGTTGAGCTACTAGAGGGCGTGCAGATAGCAGATTGCAGAGCTTCGTTTAAAACAAGCAGAACAAACTATTCTTACGATATTAAGACAATATAATTTTATCTATTTATAAGACGTAGTTCCATTTGTCGCGCGATCAATGACGTAACTATACTGATTTTTTTATACTTAAAAGCGTCAGAACTCTCTTATTTCCTTTTTCAATTCAGAGTTTTTTTGTTTTTTTATTAGTTATGAATATTTCAAGAGTCGAGACTAGGTTATTGTTAAACGCGTTTCTAATGTACGAAAGTTTTGTTTATAATCAAACTAACGGATCAGATGTGATCAAAATCGTGTTGAACGCATTTCTAACGCACAAACGTTTTGTTTATAACCAAAATAACGCATCTGATGCAATCAACATCAGCCACACAGCTCCTCGGCTACCACAGAACGTCTGCCTAAACTTAGCTCTCCAGAGAATTACTTGTTTCCGCCAAGCCTACATCACTAATGTGTGCTATAGAAAGAGGACCTTGATATATCAATCACAGGAGTCTTAGGGAGATTTAGAGCGAAATAAACTGACAACCTCTAAAAAAAAAAAACGGTGCAGAAATTGTTATTGTTATTACTTATATCACAGATGAACTAAATTCATCACGACCTACAGTTAGAAATTTATCCTTTTTTTGCGGACAGTAAATTAGAATTTGGTTATAAGTTGGATTATTGGTTTTACTTCAACAATATCATGTTTAAAGGCACCATATATATGTCAAGAAATTCAAAGTAGAATTAATTATCCCATTTGGTAAACTTTGAAATTAGAAGAAATAAAACAGAGAACTAGATATATGAACATATATAATATTTTTCTCCGAATTACGTTTATCTCTTCATTGCAACCACTTTTAAACGGAGGCCTTACAGTGGTGGAACGGTATTTCTGTGGACTACACCGCTAGAAACTGGGTTTCGATAACCGTGGTGGGCAGAGCATGAACAGATCATTGTGTAGCTTTGTGCCTAATTCCAAACAGACAATTAATCAATGTGTTTAATGAAAGCGTGAGGTTCAGTTCTGTCCAATTTCATAAGATGTATACTAACATCCAAGATATATATATTATTTTTACCAGTAAAATACGAAGTTCATCAAATGTTGAAAGTGTTGATGATCAGATAGATTCAGAAAAGTGACCCTACGACGATTAATTAATTACATGTAATTAAATAGTTGTATTCAACTCTAAGTAAGATTGATGTCTCTGATCATTATGTTGCATTATAAACGTTTGAGGTGTTAATCTCTTTTCTTTATACCATGAGAAAACCTCGTTTCTTTCAGCTTAGACCATCTCAAGTGCTGAAAACTTGCTTGTTTTAGAATTTCTTTTCGTAAGAGGTATACAAGGGCTATCTGCACCTAATCTTGAAGAGACAAGCTACAGGAAGGTGCTTGGTCAATAGACCTTAATTAGATTCTTCTTGACTTATGAAATACTGGGACTTTATTATAACTCCATGATGGACCAAAAGCTCCAAAGTACAGGCTACGTTTTGTTGCGACAAATAAACGCAAGCAATGAACCCTTTGGTTCACAATCTGAGTAATCTAACCATTAGGCCACGTCAGACTCCAAATAATAAACTTAATGATCTTCAACTAAGATGTTTTCGTCTCATCAGCTATAGATTATATTCTAATCCCAGCAATTTTCTCTACATTGGTTTAAAACTAGCCATTTTAAGGACAAAATGAAAATAACACTCAATCCTACAAGTTCCTGATAAAAACAAATCAGTTTAGAATTGTTTAGTCTTTGACACAATGCTTCATATTTGTTTTCTGAGTTTCGTACCAGAACTCGGCAGTTAGATCCTGATTTGGGCTCATTTGCTTCTTGGCTATTCGTTTGAGATAAAATATAGTTTTCATAAAGCTCCAGATAACAAGTATCTATACGTTTTACAAACAACCGGAAATCTTACATTTTTTTGAGTATTCTTTTGTGTGAGAGATGTCTTTATCTTCCACTTCATGCTGGGTGATATTGTTTGCTTTTTTTGTTTTTTAATTTCGCGCAAAGCTACTAGAGGACTATCTGTACTAGCCATCCCTAATTTAGCAGTGTAAGACTAGAGGGAAGACAGCTAGTCATCACCACCCACCGCCAACTAGTCATCATCACCGACTAACGAATAGTGGGATTTACCTAACATTATAACGCCCCACGGCTAAAAGGGCGAGCATGTTTGATGCGACCGGGATTCGAACCAGTGAACCTCGGATTACGAGTCGAACGTCTTAACACGTTTGGCCACGCAGGGCCCACTGGGTGATATACTGGGGAACATTGTATTCACTTACGTATCTGCAACGTACCGAAAATGGTTTATACCAACATTTTTTTATGAAAATAAACATTTTAAAAAGAAATTCTCAATATTTCCTTAAGTTAATATTTAATACATAAGAAGTGTGTGTGTGTATGTTTCTGTATAGAAAACGCACATCTGTTGTGTCCACCGAGGGGAATCGAATCCTTGAGTTGAGTATTACAAATTCGTAGACTTACTGCTGTCCCAACGGGAGACATGGAGAACAGAACAAAACAAACATAACCATGTAACTCACTTTTTTTGTAACACTCATAGATATTTATTACATATAAACACATGAACTGTGATGACAATGTATTCCTGAATCACTTATTTACTACTGACCCTCATAATCAGTTATCTCCAGTGTCAGATCATAATCAGTTATCTCCAGTTTCAGATCATAATCAGTTATCTCCAGTGTCAGATCATAATCAGTTATCTCCAGTTTCAGATCATAATCAGTTATCTCCAGTGTCAGATCATAATCAGTTATCTCCAGTTTCAGATCATAATCAGTTATCTCCAGTGTCAGATCATAATCAGTTATCTCCAGTGTCAGATCATAATCAGTTATCTCCAGTGTCAGATCATAATCAGTTATCTCCAGTGCCAGATCATAATTAGTTATCTCCAGTGTCAGATCATAATTAGTTATCTCCAGTGCCAGATCATAATTAGTTATCTCCAGTGTCAGATCATAATTAGTTATCTCCAGTGTCAGATCATAATTAGTTATCTCCAGTGCCAGATCAAAATTAGGTATCTCCAGTGTCAGATCATAATTAGTTACTTGCAGTGTTAGATCATAATTAGTTATCTCCAGTGCCAGATCATAATTATGTATCTCCAGTGTCAGATCATAATTAGTTACTTGCAGTGTTAGATCATAATTAGTTATCTCCAGTGCCAGATCAAGATGATTGTAGGCACCTTTTGTTCGTCGGCCCAACCAGTCGTTTGCTTGTTTGGAATTAAGCACAAAGCTACACAATGCACTGTCTGTGCTCTGCCCACCACGGGTATCGAAATCCAATTTCTAGCGGTGTAAGCCCACAAACATACGGCTATTCTACTGGGAGGCACGTAGAAGTTAAATAAATTATAGATATATGAAGTATAAATTCTGGTTTGAAGTTACTAGGCCCTAGGCACCGTGTCCAATAAATAATCCGGCCCTGACTATTTCGTATGTCTCTGAATGTTGTATAAACTGAGATAAGCTCCGATTATAAAATTAGCTGTGTCACACTTGCGTGAAAAATATCTCGATTGTGGCGCCATCTTTTAATTAGTGTTATACTAAAATATGAATTTTTTTTCATATGTTTCACTCTGTAATAGATTCGTTAGTATTAGTTTTGTTTACTTTAAAATTATAAAGAAAAATATTAGAAACTTATGTATCTTAGAGAATATGCAAATACAGAATTCGATTATCGTATGATAGTGCAGCATTAATTGTAAGTTACGATGCTAAAGGCTTGCATAGTTGTATGCACGAGATTTGTTCACGCAATAAGTGATGTGTTCTATCTGACTTTGAAATGTGTTAGTACGTAGACCTTCTGTAGGACACAGACGACAGGTGTGAAAAGTACCATTTCGTTTTACGTGAAACGATACAATCACTTTACGTGTTGTGGAAATAAGAAAACAGCATTGTATAAAGGATATTTTCCTAAATTGGTTGTTTCTTACAACTAGGAATAGTCCACTGTATCTGTAAACAAACACGGTGCGACTTGTACACGATATTGTCTTGGATCGAAGCGGCCTTTAAATTAAGCATTTTTTTTTGTCACTCACGTGCTACTTACCACCCCTTATTTCCTTAGGGAAAATGGATCCGTTTGTTAACCATATACTCCAATCTTCAAGTAGAAGGGTTTGAGATGTTTTCATGGTTATTGTACAAAGGACTGGGTGGACTCTGAGAAATATTAGCTAAATGTAACCATTAGAATTACATATATGAAAATTTACTACATTTCATAGTCAACGACACTTTCGTGTTCAACTTATTTACCGATAAACACGAAGGTAACAAAGGGGGGAGGGAAATATGGTGGATATATATATGTATGTATGTGCGTGATATTCGTGATAGGTGATTTTGTTGTAAATATTTTACATTTTGAAACAGTTACAAGTCTGAAGAGCACATAAATGAACCATTCCTAATAACATTTTAAAATCATGGTCCCGAATCTTCTTTCCAACTTTATGCATGAGTTACTTTAGGCTTAGTGATATCTTTATTTCTCTGAGTAACACCTTTTCTATCACCTAGTTTTCAGAATTCTTAAAACAAAACACGAAAGATTTATCTGTATTGTAGTAAACCATAATGATTAACTTATCCCCAGCGTAGAAGTATTTATTGGTCCGGCATGGCCATGTGGCTTAAGACGTTTGACTCGTAATCTGAAGGTCGGTCAGCGAATCGCCACATCAAACATCCTCGCCGTTTTAGCCGGCGAGGCGTTATAATGTGACGGTCTTCCCGCTGTTCGTTGCTAAAAGAATAGCCCAAGAGTTGGCGGTTTATGGTGATGACTAGTTGCCTTCCCTCCAGTCTTACACCGCTAAATTAAGGACAGATAGCCCTCGTGTAGCATTGCGCGAAATTCAAAAAACGACACAAACTATTTGTTAGTGATATATGTTCACACTAGAACTTGTTTAATGTTTAACAAATAACTCATCAAACTTCGTATATTAGTTTTCGTCAGATGACCTTAAAACTAAATATCTTTGAAATTAAAAGATGAAATGATAACACAACATAGAAATCATACAAAATTCTAACGTCTCCATTATTTAAAATAAATACTTTTGAATGAACATGTAATTAACGAGTAGAATACGTTTTAGGCCACTGACTTATCTGAATTTCATATTTTATTAATTATTTTAATATTTCAAAGACTTACAGTTTCTAACTACATCATTATAAAAGTGACATCGAGCTGCAGTCAGTTCGAACAGTTACGGTACGTTGAATTGTACTTATTGTTTGTCTAGAATTTTTACACAAGGGCTACTATCGTTGTTTAACTGATAGACTGAAAAGAAGGTCACTAACCAAAAACATTCACCACCAACTCATGAACTACTTCTGTTTCACCGAAGGGTTTGATTTGACCATCACATATCGGCTACTCTTTACCGATGAACGGTGAGACTGACTGTCACTTTATAACCTTCCAGTTGAAAGGGCGAGTACGTTTAATAACGGAATACGAACCTGCTGTAGTTATATTATGAGCCGAGCGTCCTAACCACCAAAAATGCAAGGCAAATATGATCCAAAAGTAAGAAAGTTTGAAATTCAAACATGAAAATCAAACAGTTAATAAGCTGGTGTTTGTAGACAAAATCAAATTATATATGTGTTAGTTTAGAGGACATTGTAACTATAATATATTATTAATTTAGTTTTCAGGACATTGTAACTATAATATATTATTAATTTAGTTTTCAGGACATTGTAACTATAATATATTATTAATTTAGTTTTCAGGACATTGTAACTATAATATATTATTAATTTAGTTTACAAGACATTGTAACTAAAATATATTATTAATTTAGTTTACGGGTCATTGTAACTGTAATACATTATTAATTTAGTTTACAGGTTGATTGTTTAGCGTTTACTGGCGCAAAGCAACTAGGCTATCTGCACCAAACAACTGATAAAATTTAAAATAAAGTAACACTAAAATACGTGAAAAGGAATCATGTTAAAACAAACAAAAGTCCAATTGTCGAATTACAAACTTAAATAGAGTTTAAAAGACGAATGACCTTAAAATTTAAAAACACAATTTAGATGAGCAGTGTCACCATCGTCAATGATACTGTCCAACGTCAAAGGTGAACCCGTGGGGAAAATATGTCTAAAAATAGAGCTGTCGCTCACTGTCGTAACGACGACACGACAGTAAAATGTGGGCAACTGTGACTTGAGTATCACACACACTGGTGCATCAGTACCACACACTGGTGCATCAGTGCTACATACAAAAAAACAACTTTCTTCCTTCCGGTCATTACAGAAGCAAGACGACCAAAGTCCAACAGAAGGTTTTATTTGAAAAAGCTTGTTATCACATTGCTCACTCCAAGTTGGCTTCGCCAACTGGCGCGGAGCCGAGCCTTAAATACAGGATTATAATCCATGTTTGGGACAGGTGCAGCAGTGATAGTGCCAGAGCAGACAGACTAAGCTGCGGTGTCAGCGAGCTCTTTTTCCATGAATACCAACATAGCCTGCTATCTAGACAAACTGGATAGAAATAGATGTTAAAGAGAAATGGAACAGTCAGTTTTGAATATCGACGAGAACAGGATGAGAACCAGCGTTAATCAGTTCCAGAACCAGTAGAGAGCTAAGCGAGTCAGTATAAATAGTACTGTTCGTGTACTATGTTAGCTTCTATGTTATCCAGGACAAGAGAAATGGCGTACAGTTTGGCAGTGAACACAGGAACTATAGAAGGGTTTCTGTGTGCAACCACCGAACCACAACAAACCATGGCAGAACTCACAGAGTTACCTGATTTTGAGCCATTGTTATGTATGGAAATATAAGGATGGTTCAAATGAGTTTTGGCAAATAGAAGATGGTACTTCCAATCGAGAGTATCCATCTTTTCAGATGATTCAAAGAAAGGTCATATCTGGGAATGGTAATAAGCCATGGTGGGATGGGCTGATCAATGAAGACAGCAACTTCATCTAAGATTAGTCCAAATTCAGCCAACTGTGCGTGGATACGAAGACCAAAAGGGACAAGAGCAGACCATCTATTCTTAAAAAGCTTTGTCCACTGAGGAAGGAAAACACAACCTCAGGTAGGATGCTGTGGTAAAGATTGAAGTTTTACAGCATACAGTAGAGACAGGTGCAAACAGCAGAGGTATAGAGGAGGTTCATGAGACTCTGTGTATAAGCTATGACTGGGGAACTGTGGAAATTTCCAGTGCAGAGCCGATGTCCCTGATGGTGAATGGTGTCCAGCATCTTCAAGGCTGAGGCCGTAGCAGAGCCACATACCAAAGACCCATAGTCCAGTTTCGATCGAATAAGAGCATGATAGATTTTTAGCATAGAACATGTATCTGCTTCCCAAGAGGTAGAAGAAGACACAGAGAATGTTCAGTGCGCTTGTACACTTGACACGTAGCTGCTTGATGTATGGAATAAAGGTCAAAGTGCATGTAGACGGTTTGCTGTGGTCCACTTCAGTAAACAATTGAGGGCAGTCTGTAGCTGCTGCTCAGCAAACCTCGGGATACATGACTGACACGAGATGTGGAAGTCGTCGACATAGAGATCGTTTGCAACTGAAGGGAAGAGTTGTCCACTGATAACATTAAACTTTATAATGACAAGTGTGACACTCAAGACACGGCCTTAAGAAATTTTAAGTTCCTGTGGGAAAGAACAGGAAAGTGTCGAAACCACATGAACTTGAAATCGCCAGTCCATTAAAAATGTTTGATAAAATGGGCAAATGGCCATACAACACGTATGAGTGGAGGTTTCGCAAAACACCATACCTCAATGTAGTTTCACATATGCCTTCTACTGGTAGAAATACAAAAAAAAATGTTGTTGCTTGAGAAGGCTTCCACGATTGACATTTCAAGTCTAATCAGGTGGTCCATGGTGGAGTGTTGTCATCAGAACCCACACTGGGTTGGCGAGAGGAGGTTGTTTGATTCGAGGAACCAAACGAGACGAGCATTAACCATTTTCTCTTAGACCTTACAGAGACAGTTTGTCAAAGTAATTGGACGATAGTTTGAAGGAATCTTGGGATCCTTCCCAGGCTTAGAAAAAGGGAGAATAATAGCATGGCGTCAAGCATTAGGAAAAGCTTTTTACTGCCAGATCTGGTTAAAAACAGCTAGAATAATAGCAAGAGAGGCAGAAGAGAAATGGCCCAACATCTTGTAGTGAATATCATTAAGTTCAACTGATGTACTGCCAGACCGACGAAGAGCAAAACTTGAGTTCCACCGATTATACTCATAAAAATGATCAGCCTGAAAAGAAAAAGGTGATCGCTCTGCCCGAGTCTTGATGGATAAGAAGGTGGGGGTGTGAAACAGAAGTGCTGGATGCACGAGAAAAGGATTTTGCTGCGTGTATCAGTGATGCTCTGGGCATCAGCAACTTCCTGGTCATTGGAGAGCAATATCAAAGAGGGACAGAAGTATATTGACCACTGACCTTTCAAACCTTGAATCATATGATTTTGGAGCTGGTGGTAGAAGAGATGCTAGTTGTGAACTTAATCCAGGATTCTTTCTGGCTTTGACGCCATACCTGCTGAACATGTGCATAGGCCCACTGGAAAGTGATGCAGTATGAAAGTGTGGGATACAATCGAAAGGTATACTAGGCCCGTTTTGAGCCTTTTGTGCCATGTGACCGGTAAGATTCTACCATGGTTAAAGTTACCGTGGAAAACGTGTTGAGGTTTAAGAAATATATTCCAGAAGCTACTTAACGGACAATACAGTCAGTTACTGTTGCCATACAGCAGTCTATTGATGGATTACAGACGACAGCAGGATCAAGTTCCGAGAGAGCAGTGAAAGAGAATCAATTGGTCTGGCCCAGCTTTCACTGTGGCACGCGGGTTGGATGACATCGACCACGACTAGTCTCCTTCAAAATGATAGGATAATAATCACTGCCCCGGTCACGTCATCTTCAAAAGAAATGAAAGAAAAGTGAAGGGTAGCAGATAAAAGATCAACAGCACTAAAAGACTGACTAGGTGCAAGAACATAAGTGTAAGAACCAGTACTTAAGAGAGAACG
>NC_134831.1:170284949-170321368 GCF_004210375.1 Tachypleus tridentatus
CCCTAGGTTCGCGACATGAAGCTTTCAGCTGTGGACATGATCTAGTAGTGAGGGTTAATCTTTTATTCTGGTTTAACAAGTTAGACAAGGTTCTCGATGTGGCGGGTACTACGGTCTGTCCAACATTAAGGACGGCTGTATCTCAATCAAATCCTAAAGAGTCTGTGGTCTAGACGTCTAACCCTAACACACATAAAAGTACCGTTTATGGTTTAATTAATGTGTCTAAGCACTAATGTGTAACTCTCCGTCTCGTGTCTAACTTATTAAGTCTGAGAATATCGTTAACAGTCTTGGTAATTCTAGTCATTATAACTGTTACCTTTCTACTATACTAACTTTTGACATTAAGTAAATGTATCATATAAACTTTGCTTCATTAATTAACATATAAAACTCCTTTTAGTTCATAACTATGTATTTAAAGTTTCTTTCAACAGAAGTCCTCAGTTAACTCTAAAACAACGTCAGTTGTACTAACTAGATAACATATTTCTATCGAGAAGTTAGATTTTCTATGAGGTATCGATCTGATTTTGTGAGACCTAAGACCAAGTCTACTTTCACTCGATATCCACATAATAAAATAACGTGGAAATGTAGTTTTATAAAACACATAATTTCAAGTTGTGACTGAAAAATATTTACTTTTCTAATCACTCACGAAAATGCTGGCATGAGATGTTAGTTGTGGAAAACACCCTTTAGTCTCACCAATAACATACTATTACATCATCGGAAACCCATGACATGCTCGAGCATGTATATCAGTTTGATAATATATCATGAGAAAATAATAATACAGAGGAAAATCCACATATGTATAAAATATATTTGAATGAACATTAATAATTTATACTGTTTTTGTTCTATTCTGTTGTTTCGAAACAAAAGATACAGATTTGTTAAACCTACATTTAACAATCTTCTAGCAATAAAGCCATATAAAGATGTACTCTCTCGGTTCACCACAACGTGTGATCAGACACATACCTGTTATAAGGCCCTGCAGTCGATTATATTACTTTTTTCGTTAAATTGAGTAATAACTTATAAGACAGTGCCTATAATAGTGTACCCAGTTTTTATTAATTGCACGTGTGTGTAGCATGTTTGTTTGTTTTTAATTTCGCACAAAGCTACTCGAGGGGCTATCTGTGCTAGCCGTCCCTAATTTAGCAGTGTAAGACTGGAGGGAAGGCAGCTAGTCATCACCACCCACCGCTAACACTTGAGCTACTCTTTTACCAACGAATAGTAGGATTGACCGTAACATTATAACGCCCCCACGACTGAAATGGCAAGCATGTTTAGTGCGACCCTCAGATTACGAGTCGAATGCCTTATTACCTTGCGAAGCCGAGCCAAGTTAAAATAGAAACTATGTTCGATTAACCAGCTAAACCTAACGTTAACAATGAAACTGGTATCTGATTGAAACGCGTAAAGAACCACAGTGGTTCAGTGGTATGTCGGCGGAATGACAATGAAAACCGGGTTTTGATACCCGTGGTGCGCAGAGAACAGAGAGCTTATTGAATAGCTTCGTGCTTAATTCAAAACAATAACAACATGAAACGTGTAAAAACTAAAAATATTAAAGTAATTACTTTAACAAATACGTAAGACACTCGTTAATTCATACTAATATGTATTCTAACGATCTCAGATAGATGATTCTGTAATGGTTTATTAATACCAATCATTGAGAACGGTTACCATTATAAAACTGGTTAAAATAATGTATGTAATCGAAACACAGCACAGAAAGTTTATTTTTTACCACTTTTGTCAGTTTAAGTTACTAATTAATATGCTAGAAGATATTTTAAGTATGAAGATACAAGTAAATTACTGACAAAATTCAAATCAATAACAAATGAAATGCTTTTAGTTGGTTCACTTTCACACGTCCCCTATCGGGATATCTGTAAGTTTACTGGCTTACAATGCTGAAGGGCCCGGCATGGCCGAGTGGGTTAGGAGCGTTCAACTCTAATCTGAAGTTCGAATCCCCTTCGCACCAAACATACTCACTCTTTCAGCCGTGTTGGCGTTATAAGGTGTCGGTCAATCCCAATACTCGTTGGTAAAAGAGTAGCTCAAGAGTTGGCGGTGGGTGGTGACGACTAGCTGCCTTCCCTCTAATCTTACACTGCTAAATTAGGGACGGCTTTGCGCAAAATTTAAAAACAAACAAACAATGCTAAAGTCTGGGTTCGATTTCCCACGGTGGATACAGCAATACAAACAATTAAACATTCTTACGCCTACGATTAATACAGTCTGATTACTTTCATATTGCTTACTTGTGGATGTTTTGTTAATTTATTAAATTACTCTGGACTTCAACTTATATTTTTTTTTAAATGCAAGCTTAATATAATCCAGAATAGTTCATTATAATCAAAACTTTATTTTTATTATTTTTCTTTAATGTTAATTAAACTGAAACTGAATGAAACGAGCTGCCTCAGATAGTGAACCAGATGCCATCTGACGACGAACACGTGTAGCTCTAGACAAATAACTTGTGGATTTTACACCTAGAAGTTAAGAGGTGTGTGTACAAAACTGTAAACTGTCAAGTGGCGTGCTTGTCATGACAAAAACCAGCTGCCTTTCGAAACAATGAAAAATTCCAGAGCAGCGCCATATGTGAGTGCCCCTTACCGTGAATAGATGCTAGAGGAAGGATAAGCACAGATGTACAACAAAAGTAATGGAAGAAAAGTTTTGTAAGAATTAATAAAATAGGTTAATTTTGTTTCAGCGACCATCATACGATGCGGCATAATCATTGTCATGGTACAAAAGGAAAGTGTTCAACGACCACTTGTGTCTTGTACAATGAACCTTATCAACAGATCAATATATTCCAACATATCTGCTCGTTTAGTGCAGACGAAGAAAACCGAGTAGACGTCTGATAACTCTCACATCAGAATCTCAGAGATTTGCCAAGTTTTTTTTTCCTTTAGCCAATCTCAGTTTAGCATTGAACGAATTCGACGGAAAACAGCTATCCAACACTAAACCTAGCGCCGACTTGGCCTATTCTTTAATAACGAAAGGATGAATTGATCGTCACATAATAACGCCCAAATGACATAAAGGGCGAGGTGTGTCCAATGAGAGGATTCAAACCTGTCACCTGCAGATTGCGAACCAGTACACCCACCAGGTACTGATTTGTGAAGCAAACATTCTTTATTTGGGTTTAACATCTTTCACGTTTCGATCATAAAAACCAGAACAACTGCCAAAGCAAAGTTAGCATTCCAAGAACATATGGAACAGCGATTTAAATAGTTCCGTGCATGCGTGGTAGATGTTCCTATGTTCATGGTTCCTATCGAGAATGAGAAAAATACGATGGTTGTTCAGTACCATTTTCTAGTTCGAAAATACTGTAACCTCTAACGTATTCTATACTACAGGCGTAAAGAAGTCCACAATGACTGTTTGCTATAGCTTATAGCTATGAATATACAGCACGACATCGCATAATGTCTCTCAAGAAAACAAGTCATTCTGTTTCATCATCTGATGATCATGACTTTCGTTTTTCTTCACGTTCGACTAAATCGTCTTCTTCGGTTCTAAGATGTGAAAGATCCAACATCTGGCCACGCCGAAAAAATGCAGTGATTTTGTCTCCTCTAGAAGCCTGTGTGATCAAACTGTTTTCTCGGTATGTGTTTGGTACTCAAAAGTATATTAACACCATCATTTTTATTTCAAAACCTGAGTCAGATTATGTTATAAAAAGAGAATATAAAGTGACATTTTCACTCAGAATTATGTAATTCATAACTTCTCTTAGTTACGTCTTTTTTGCCGTTTCGTAATTTACGTTTTCTCTTTTCTACAATTCTTTAACATTTCACAAAAACATTGGTTAATGTTCTTGTCTTAAGGCATTCATCTCATCAGTGTTTTTGTTTCGCATCGATGAATGTGTGTGTGTGTGTGTGTATGTGGGTGTTTTTCTTATAGCAAAGCCACCTCGGATTATATGCTGCGTCCACCGAGGGGAATCGAACCCCTGCATTAAACGTTGTACATCAGACGACTTACCGCTGTACTAGTGGGGATGGACCCACACGTACGTCGATGAAATGGTCTTTAAAGATTCAAACACGAAATCCAGTGACGAAAACATCATTGTTTCCCACTTAAAACTAAACAACTGAAATTGATATAATCTGACACTTTACACAAGTAATATAATTTTCAGATATTCACATATCAATATTTTAAAACAGGCTTATAGTTTCTGAACTTTAGCGGAAAGTCTTTGCACTAACTATAGGATGTTTCTTATACTTTTGGTATTTTTATTATTTGTCTATATAAATATGTTATAGTGCTGATGATACCTAAACAATTGAGAAGCTAATTTCGTATTTTAGCTAATTAATCAACTTGTTTTAGAAGCGTTTAATTAATAAAACTTGGAAATTAAGCTAAAACAATATTTTTATTTGAATTAAATCAAATACTAACAAAGCAGTAGAAACCGTTAGGCCTGAATATTCTTACAAAAATTACCTTAACCTTTATATTTTTTTTCCTTAATTTGCTGGCCTAACGAGTGCTGGTATCGTAGGAAAGGCCTCTTGGGCAGTGACCTGTGGGAGGCAAAAGATAGATCTAAAGTTCTATTTTGTATACGCCTATGATTTTGCATCCACAATGCACAATTAGGACAAAATTATTCGCATTTAAAGCGGCTTTTATAATGAAATTTCATTTAGATTAAGTTTTGATAGTTTTCAGGAAATTTTCACTTCGTTGTCCATTTTCGTGAGTTTATTTTAAAATGTTTAAATTATTCACAACCAGTGATTTAAATGGGCCTACTTTTGTTCGAGAATAAGCAATTTTATGCACAAAGTCTAACCAAAAACATTTGTGTAGCAAACATAGGTTTAAACTCTAAAGCTTCTATTTAGCCTTACGTTTATGAAAGTATATCATAGAACATTCTTCTTTCACACTTTGTTCTTTTGAACCAAACTTCTCCAGATGAGTTATTCACACAAGTAAATCCCGTTAATTCTTTTTCACACACATAACGATCTTTTTTGGACAAGTTACTCATTCATCTTCTACGACACCTGATTCACGTATGTTGTTTCTCTTAATGCATGCAAGATCATTTTTCCTGTTATTCACTCGACTCGATCCTATTAATACACGTTAATGAAGACAAGTTCTCCATAGAAACTGATGCAAAAAAGGAAATCTCGTTAAGAGGTTTGAGTTACACACTAATTTAAGTTGATCCTTTTCGAACCTGCTATTTAGGGAAGTTGATCTTTCTGTGGCATTCCCATTCTGTCTTGTTTCAGTGTTAACTTCACTCAGCTCTGTCTTGTTTCAGTGTTAACTTCACTCAGCTCTGTCCTAGGTATAAAGATAGAGGTAAATTACTGACAAATTCCAAATCAATAACAAATGAAATGCTTTTAGTTGGTTCACTTTCACGTGTCACCTATCGGGATATTGGTAAGTATACTGGCTTACAATGCTGAAGGGCTCGGCATGGCCAAATGGGTTATGGCGTTCGATTCGTAATCTGAGGGTCGCGGATTCGAATCACCGTCGCACCAAACATGCTCGCCCTTTCAGCCATGGGGGCGATATAATGTGACGGTGAATCTCACTATTTGTTGGTACAAAAGTAATCCAATAGTTCACAGTGGGTGGTGATGACCAGTTACTATCCCTCTTTCTTACACTGCTAAATTATGGACGGCTAGCGCAGATAGCCTTCGTGTAGTTTTGCGCGAAATTCAAAAAAACAAAAAACAAAACAAACTGCTCCAGTGTTAAAGTCACTCATCTTTGTTCTGTTCCAGTGTTAAATTTACTCAGCTCTATCCTATTTCAGTGTTAAATGCACTCAGCCCTATATTGCTCTAGTATTAAATTCACTCTGCTCTGTCCTGTTCCAGTGTTGAATTCATTCTGCTCTGTCCTGTTCCAGTGTTGAGTTCACTCTGCTCTGTCCTGTTCCAGTGTTGAGTTCACTCAGCTCTGTCCTGTTCCAGTGTTGAATTCATTCAGCTCTGTCCTGTTCCAGTGTTGAGTTCACTCTGCTCTGTCCTGTTCCAGTGTTGAGTTCACTCAGCTCTGTCCTGTTCCAGTGTTGAATTCATTCAGTTTGTCCTGTTCCAGTGTTGAGTTCACTCAGCTCTGTCCTGTTCCAGTGTTAAATGCACTCAGCCCTATATTGCTCTAGTATTAAATTCACTCTGCTCTGTCCTGTTCCAGTGTTGAATTCATTCTGCTCTGTCCTGTTCCAGTGTTGAGTTCACTCTGCTCTGTCCTGTTCCAGTGTTGAGTTCACTCAGCTCTGTCCTGTTCCAGTGTTGAATTCATTCAGCTCTGTCCTGTTCCAGTGTTGAGTTCACTCTGCTCTGTCCTGTTCCAGTGTTGAGTTCACTCTTCTCTGTCCTGTTCCAGTGTTGAGTTCACTCTGCTCTGTCCTGTTCCAGTGTTGAGTTCACTCTGCTCTGTCCTGTTCCAGTGTTGAGTTCACTCTGCTCTGTCCTGTTCCAGTGTTGAGTTCACTCTGCTCTGTCCTGTTCCAGTGTTGAATTCACTCTGCTCTGTCCTGTTCCAGTGTTGAGTTCACTCTGCTCTGTCCTGTTCCAGTGTTGAATTCATTCAGCTCTGTCCTGTTCCAGTGTTGAGTTCACTCTGCTCTGTCCTGTTCCAGTGTTGAGTCACTCTGCTCTGTCCTGTTCCAGTGTTGAATTCATTCAGCTCTGTCCTGTTCCAGTGTTGAGTTCTGCTCTGCTCTGTCCTGTTCCAGTGTTGAGTTCACTCTGCTCTGTCCTGTTCCAGTGTTGAGTTCACTCTGCTCTGTCCTGTTCCAGTGTTGAATTCATTCAGCTCTGTCCTGTTCCAGTGTTGAGTTCACTCTGCTCTGTCCTGTTCCAGTGTTGAGTTCACTCTGCTCTGTCCTGTTCCAGTGTTGAGTTCACTCTGCTCTGTCCTGTTCCAGTGTTGAATTCACTCTGCTCTGTCCTGTTCCAGTGTTGAGTTCACTCTGCTCTGTCCTGTTCCAGTGTTGAGTTCACTCTCTCTGTCCTGTTCCAGTGTTGAATTCATTCAGCTCTGTCCTGTTCCAGTGTTGAATTCACTCAGCTCTGTCCTGTTCCAGTGTTGAGTTCACTCTGCTCTGTCCTGTTCCAGTGTTGAATTCATTCAGCTCTGTCCTGTTCCAGTGTTGAGTTCACTCTGCTCTGTCCTGTTCCAGTGTTGAATTCACTCTGTTCACTGTTGAATTCATGCTCTGTCCTGTTCCAGTGTTGAATTCACTGCTCTGTCCTGTTCCAGCTGATGACATTCAGCTCTGTCCTGTTCCAGTGTTGAGTTCACTCTGCTCTGTCCTGTTCCAGTGTTGAGTTCACTCTGCTCTGTCCTGTTCCAGTGTTGAATTCATTCAGCTCTGTCCTGTTCCAGTGTTGAGTTCACTCTGCTCTGTCCTGTTCCAGTGTTGAGTTCACTCTGCTCTGTCCTGTTCCAGTGTTGAGTTCACTCTGCTCTGTCCTGTTCCAGTGTTGAGTTCACTCTGCTCTGTCCTGTTCCAGTGTTGAGTTCACTCTGCTCTGTCCTGTTCCAGTGTTGAGTTCACTCTGCTCTGTCCTGTTCCAGTGTTGAGTTCACTCTGCTCTGTCCTGTTCCAGTGTTGAATTCATTCAGCTCTGTCCTGTTCCAGTGTTGAGTTCACTCTGCTCTGTCCTGTTCCAGTGTTGAATTCACTCTGCTCTGTCCTGTTCCAGTGTTGAATTCATTCAGCTCTGTCCTGTTCCAGTGTTGAATTCACTCTGCTCTGTCCTGTTCCAGTGTTGAGTTCACTCTACTCTGTCCTGTTCCAGTGTTGAATTCATTCAGCTCTGTCCTGTTCCAGTGTTGAGTTCACTCTGCTCTGTCCTGTTCCAGTGTTGAGTTCACTCTGCTCTGTCCTGTTCCAGTGTTGAATTCATTCAGCTCTGTCCTGTTCCAGTGTTGAGTTCACTCTGCTCTGTCCTGTTCCAGTGTTGAATTCACTCTGCTCTGTCCTGTTCCAGTGTTGAATTCATTCAGCTCTGTCCTGTTCCAGTGTTGAATTCACTCTGCTCTGTCCTGTTCCAGTGTTGAATTCATTCAGCTCTGTCCTGTTCCAGTGTTGAGTTCACTCTGCTCTGTCCTGTTCCAGTGTTGAGTTCACTCTGCTCTGTCCTGTTCCAGTGTTGAATTCACCTGCTCTGTCCTGTTCCAGTGTTGAATTCATTCAGCTCTGTCCTGTTCCAGTGTTGAGTTCACTCTGCTCTGTCCTGTTCCAGTGTTGAATTCATTCAGCTCTGTCCTGTTCCAGTGTTGAGTTCACTCTGCTCTGTCCTGTTCCAGTGTTGAATTCATTCAGCTCTGTCCTGTTCCAGTGTTGAGTTCACTCTGCTCTGTCCTGTTCCAGTGTTGAATTCACTCTGCTCTGTCCTGTTCCAGTGTTGAATTCATTCAGCTCTGTCCTGTTCCAGTGTTGAATTCACTCTGCTCTGTCCTGTTCCAGTGTTGAATTCATTCAGCTCTGTCCTGTTCCAGTGTTGAGTTCACTCTGCTCTGTCCTGTTCCAGTGTTGAATTCACTCTGCTCTGTCCTGTTCCAGTGTTGAATTCACTCTGCTCTGTCCTGTTCCAGTGTTGAATTCACTCTGCTCTGTCCTGTTCCAGTGTTGAATTCATTCAGCTCTGTCCTGTTCCAGTGTTGAGTTCACTCTGCTTTGTCCTGTTCCAGTATTACATTCACTCTGCTCTGTCCTGTTCCAGTGTTGAGTTCACTCTGCTCTGTCCTGTTCCAGTGTTGAGTTCACTCTGCTCTGTCCTGTTCCAATATTACATTCACTCGACTTGATCCTTTCCAAACACACTTTTCTCACTCAAGTCGATTTTTCTCCATTGACATTTCATTCATTCAAACAGATCCTATCGAAACCACCACATCATTGACTTTGCTCCTTTCCAAACACACTTCACTTACTCAAATCGTTGTTCTCTATAGACCCATTACTGGTTCAGCTCGATCATTTCCAAGTACACCTGACACACAAGCTTGATCCTGTTAAAATATTTAATCCACCCAGTTCGATCATTTCCGATCGCACCTTTTTAATTTGACTAGACCGTTTAAAATCATTCCTCAACCAGTCGCCTCAGTCATTTTCTAAAACAAGTTATTTACGCATTTCGATCAGTTCCAAATACGTCTTACTTTATCAGTTCTGTTTATTCCAAACATTCTTCACTTACTGGGATCGATCCTGTCCAAACACCTATTAAATACTTCTAGAAAAATCTTCTTTCACTCAGCTCTATCCTATTTAAACACATCTTAGGTATGAAGCTCTATCATTTACCAAACATTCCTCGGTTAATAAGTTACATCTTTTCCCAACACCTCACTTATTCAGTTGAATAACGCTATGCAACACAAATTTTGTTTCTGGATAGTATGTAATATTTCTTAATTACTAATGTTGTAAAAGTACATAAAATGGCCATTATTCCCTTCAAACTTTGCTTTTGTGACCTGGATAATGAAATTTTATGTGTAAAATGGGCAAATTTGTACATTTTCATTTACATAAGGTCTGAATAAAACAATATAGGAATCAAGATTTACATGTATTTATACTAAAGTTATACAAAAATGTTTAGAAGTGAGTAGTTTTTTCGAGATTTGCGACTGTAATGTAAATCACTTTCACGTATCAGCCCCAAATAGTCTCCCATCAAAGTTTGAAGAGAAAAATAGGTCTTTTCCATTTACTTTAGGCATAAACAATTGAGAAATAACACTTTCTGCCCAGGAACAAGAAAAAGTAACAATTTTGTTACATTGTGTTATTTATTTGATCCCGTAACACATTTCTATTTTGTTAAAGATCAGGATCCAAGTTAATTTTTTTAACCTTAACATTGATAACGTTCTTTTCAGTCACTTGTTATTATTTAACCATTACAGATGAGTAACATGAAACTACGCTGCACAAACCAATATGCACCTTGGTCACCTTCCATCTACAACAGAGAATGTTTTCAGGTTTGACTTGACCTCTACTTTTGATCATGGCCCGGCATGGCCAAGCGCGTTAAGGTGTGCAACTCGTAATCTGAGGGTCGCGGGTTCGCATCCGCGTCGCGCCAAACATGCTCGCCCTCCCAGCCGTGGGGGCGTTATAATGTGACGGTCAATCCCACTATTCGTTGGTAAAAGAGTAGCCCAAGAGTTGGCGGTGGGTTGTGATAACTAGCTGCCTTCCCTCTAGTCTTACACTGCTAAATTAGGAACGGCTAGCACAGATAGCCCTCGAGTAGCTTTGTACGAAATTCCAAACAAACAAACAAAAAAACTTTTGATCATTTTACGTCCTATACTTATCAATGTTTCGTATCATTTCAGAAAACAAATTATTCTTCATAGTGTTATTGTAATATAAACCGTTATTTAATACACTACGTGTGCATTTTTTTACACAAATATAAATTATCCAACATTTTTGAAACAGTCATAAACGGCAGCCTTCTGAACCTCTATACGGACTTCATTTAAATCACCAATATATATGCTTCCGAGATAAAACTACCTCTATGAGTCAGCGATAATTTCACGGATTTGTAGATAGCCCACTGTGTAGCTTTACACGCTATGACGACAACAATCTAAAGTAAAAAAATAATAATAATAAACAACTCGATTTTTTCTAAAGCACTAAAAGTAGTATATAAATATAATCTTAAAAATTACTGAAAAAAGTGACAATAGATATCGATAAATTTTATGTCACGTTTTAGAACGTCTTTATGGAAGGTTATTATTTCTCGAACATTTTCACAAGTTTTCAAATTCTGATTGCCGCTACTATGGAGTGATAACAGTAGGCTTAGCGACTGAAATACGTCATATGAAACTCTAAAAAAGCTCAGTAAAAGTAGAAAAATAACAGTAGTCAACTGAAATACTGGGCTGGCTTGACTAGGGTTCGTTAGGACCGGTGGTATCGGTATTGGTTTATCATACGTTGAGAATAATATATGGTATCCCATGTTCCTTCTCAGAGGTTTGACCGAACGCGTTCTCTAGTATGTCGTCTTCGTTTTTTACAGAATAATAAATGTTTGATGTGTTAGTTTTGAGTTCCTACTTTAATCAATAAGCGAATATCATTGTGAAAATAAGAAATAAGAAGAAATATGAGAAACTGGGAGCTCTCATGCTTTGGAAGAGAACGTGAATGTGCCTATGTGACTGACTTCACGTTAGGTAGTAGCATACGTGATTAATCCTTGGCATGCGGACAGGTGAAACTGCTCATTTAACGATGTTTTAGTGAATTACATTCAAAACTTAATTTAAATTATTTATTATCATAGTATACAAACAAACTTGACATCAAATCATGCATAACAAATTAAATTTTAATATTATACAAGTTAAAATTTTATAACGAAATATTTAAAATCAACCACAAAAAAACTCCGTAGAGAGACGATTCGAGAAGAAATATCCAGATTCTCACACTGAGGGTATTTGTGGTTGATTTTAAATATTTCGTTATAAAATTACAAAATACAACGTAACATATTATCTATAATTTCGTCATTGATAATTTGAAGCTGTATTTTGTATCCTACAATCTTATGGGGCAATCAGTCAATGCAAATTCAGAAACCACTACCTACGCTTACCTTTGACATGCTCTAATTTACAATTTGCTAACAAATGTTTCTGAGGACGGCGGCCCGGCATGGCCATGGGCTTAAGACGTTCGACTCGTAATCTGAGGGTCCCGGGATCGAATTCCAGTCGCACCAAACATGCTCGCCCTTTCAGCCGTGGGGACGTTCTAATGTTACAGTCAATCCCACTATTCGTTGGTAAAAGAGTAGCCCAGCAGTTGGCGGTGGGTGGTGATGACTAGTTGCCTTCTCTCTAGTCTTACATTGCAAAATTAGGGAAGACTAGCACAGATAGCCCTCGAGTAGCTTTGTGCGAAATTCAAAAACAAACAAACAAACAAATTCTGAGGACGATAATCAACAGTGAGCCCTTATTTCAAATAATCGTCATACCAAGTGGACTTACAGTTAATTGACATTTTGGTTTGATGTGGAAAATATTTTTCTCAAGACCACATACTGACAAGAATAGTTGAATTTCTAACTGCTCAAGTCATGTGATGAGAGACTCTCGAGCATTGATAGCGGTACCGCAGCCTGGTATCGTCGAGTTGCGAGTTCGAATCCTTGCCTTACCAAACATGCTCGCCCTTTCAGCCGTGGGGACGTTCTAATGTTACAGTCAATCCCACTATTCGTTGGTAAAAGAGTAGTCCAAGAGTTGGCGGTGGGTGGTGATGACTAGCTGCCTTCCCTCTAGTCTTACACTGCTAAATTAAGGACGGCTAGCGCAGATAGACCTCGTGTGTAGCTTTGCGCGAATTTCAAAACAAACCAAACGAATATACGTTATTTATGTTAAAAATTGATATCTAACATGAAAGATGATTTTAACATATGTCTTTACTAACTTCTTTATTATAAGTAAACGTTTTTTTGAAAACACATTCGTATTATTTCTATATCAGCCCCTCGCAAGTTCAGCGGTATGCCTCCGGATTTACGACGCTAAAATCAGGGGTTCGATTCCCCTGGGTGGACTGAGCAGATCGCCCGACGTGGCTTTGTTATAAGAAAAACATACGCACATTTCTCTCTCGAAATTAAGCAAAACATTTATTTTTCCTTGTTTGTTTGGTTTCTCTCGCTTGGTAGATGAATATTTTGTGTGAGTGTGTGTGTGCTAATAGTTTTCGATTTGATAGATTTTAGAATTTCTGCACAGAACTAAACTAGAGGGAATCCTCAATAACCTCGGCTTTGAAATTCTTTTAGACAGGAATAGAGTAAATTAATGTGAGTCATTTATTTCAATTTTATTAGTTATATTTGACCTTATGAGTCCAAAACTGTAATTAGATTTCAAATCGGTCAAGAGATGACGAAGCTATCTGCTAAAAGTTTTCGCTTGACAACAAAACAAACAAACAAAAACCCAGAGCCATTTTTCTATGAACCGTTCAACCGCGGCGAGAAAGGAAAGGTCTGTCTTTGAATAGCTTTCTTCAGTTATGAATGTGTGTGTGTGTGTTTTCTAAGGGCAAAGTCACATCGGGCTATCTGCTGAGTCCACCGAGGGGAATCGTACCCCTGATTTTAGCATACCTAGACTTAACCCTGTACAGTCAGTTATGAACTGATAGAATAAAGAGAAGATAGCTAGTTGACAGCACTTATCACCAACTCGTATTATTGTTGCATGCCTAAATAATGAAATTTGAATGCTGCTCTTACTAACATGCCTACGACCCCAAAGCGTAGGGAGTAATTATGTGGCTCAGGGACGCAAAACATGAACTCTTGCCAGTTGGCCACGCCTAATTCCCTGGACCAATAAAACTGATTTTTGATCTTCTACAAAAGTAAACGCATTTGTTACCAAATATTATGAACATATTGTAGCAGAACTCAATTATTTTATTTTATGTTGGAGAGCAAAATCAATAAGGTAATGAGTGTCGTACATAAAAAAATAATGTTGATTTGTTTGTGTTTAACTTAAGGGTGAAAACCTTTTAAAGGTCACAGAGAAACTAGAACGCATTTTATCATAACCTTATCATACGATAAGCCACGAAAGAGTAAAAACGCCACTCATCATGAATGAATCGAAGTTGGCCCAACATGGCCAGGTAGTTAAGGCATTCAACTCGTAATCCGAGGGTCCCCTGTTCGAATCCCCGTCACAACAAAACATGTTCGCCCTTTCAGCCGTGGGGGCGTTATAATATTATGATCAATTCCACTATTCGTTGGTAAAAGAGTAGCCCAAGAACTACCGGTGGGTGGTGATGAGTGGCTGCTTTCCTTCTAGTGTTGCACTGCAAAATTAGGGACGGCTAGCGCAGATAGCCCTCGTGTAGCATTGCGCGAAATTCAAAACAAACCAAACAAATCAGAAGATGGAATGTTACGTTTTCACACCCTAGGATACACCAACTTGGTGTCACATTTTATTATTTTCCTTTACAAAGCACTATATCAGATATAGCTTTCTAAACTTTACCTAAATTACTGACGTAGGCAACTTCAAATTACCGTTAAATTAAGCAAGTAAGATCAGAAGAACTGGACGAATGATAAATAAATAATTAACGCTAGTGCTTCCACTTGCACTAGTATGTGTTATAGTGAATGGCTTTCAAGCACTGATAAATTAGGGCCTGCAGAATTCGCCTAATGAGGCCTCAAGTTACTCCTTATGAACCCGTTGTAAAGTGAGTTATCAAGTTTTGGGATTGAACAAAAGCGCTATTGAGTCGCCATGTATGGCTTCTAACAGCCTTTAAATGGTCTAAAAATAAAAAAATGTAGCTTTAAACTTCGTACAATGTTTCTTTGTTGCGACATCTAACGTTGTTTTTTTTTTCCTCACATGTTTCCATTGGTAGATTTGTGAGGCAAACAAGTTGATATAATATTTATTTCTATCTCTTTAAACGGCCGAGATCCCCATAACATTCTGTCCTCATTCCCCACCACTTTTTCGTCGACTAAAGAAGTTTCCTAGGGTTGGAAAGACTTCAGTGTAGTTTGTTTTCAAGGTCAGGATATGATTACAGTTTTAAAGCGTAAATAAACACTTTTCTCTACGAAGGCAGCACATTCTATCCGTATAATTTAGGGCACACATAATTTCGTATTAACTGATTTGAATAAAAGAAACAAGACTTGAATTATCATAGAATTATTAAGCTTGACTATTCTAAACATTTCTGTAAAATATTCTAAAAACGATAAGCACTATGAGGATATAATTATTTTTTAAAATATTGAATTTCGTTTGGTTTGGTTTTTGAATTTTGCGCAAAGCTACTCAAGAGCTATCTGTGCTAGCCGTCCCTAATGTAGTAGTGTAAAACTAGGGGAAAGGCAGCTAATCATCACCACCCACCGCTAATTCTTGGCCTACTCTTTTATCAACGAATAGTGATATAAAGCCCCCACGGCTGAAAGGGCGAGCATGTTTGGTGTGACGGGGATTCGAACCGGCGACTCTCAGATTACGAGTCGAGTGCCTTAACCACCTGGCTTTATCGGGCCTTATGTTAAAGGACGACACCCAAGAAGTCAGTAGGAAATGTTACAAAATGTTTCAAAGGTTTTAATAAAAGAATAGCAGTATAGAATATACAGAAATTTTAAAAAACAAATGACTTCTTTTTTTTGCCGTCAAGATTTTTGTTCTTTGTTACTGTTTTGAATCAGGTAATAAGTTCAAAAGCTAAGTTTCAGTTTATTTATTTTATTATTTTGTTAAAAAGAGGTGGGTATATTAAATTCATTCTTTACGTTAAACGTGGTGCTGCAGAGATGTTGATTACAAAAAATCGAAAGTATATTTTCTGAATTTTCCAGAATTTTATATTGTGTTTAAACGTCAGAAATAAGTTGCCGTTTCGTGTATGCTCCTAGTTACTTTACAGATGAAGGTTATAGTTATATTTTAAAGTGATCGGAAGGAAAGAGAGATACTACCATAAAAAATGTCAGAAAACAACTGTTTTCGCTATTTTCAACTTTCTTGCATCGGTTATTTTGAGAAGAACAGATGGATCAGTCGTTTTTGGGAATTGCCACTAGGGGCAGTGTGAAAGAAACTATGAGGTCTGTAAAACTGCCATAAATGAAGTACGTTCAGTTAGGTTTTAGGTTGTATGACCATCTTTGATAGCAGCTTACAATATCGTAAAAGGAATGTTTTATGTTTGCTTTAATGCTTTTCCAAAGTACCTACATCGACACCACGTGACTTTAAAAGCAGCTGCTCTTAAGATCGGTTTTAATCATACGATAAGGTAAGCACTCTTACGCACCCCGCTAGTACAGCGATATGTCTACGGATGTGCAACGCTAAAATCAAGGGTTCGATTCCCGTCTCTGGGCTCAGCAGATAGTCTGATGTGGCTTTCTTATAAGAAAACATACATACCCACACACCCAAGAACTCTTACATGGTTTGTGGTTGTTTAAAATTCCTTCAAAAAGTGAAAATAGAATGAAAAAAAATATCTATTTAGTCTGCGAAAAGACGTTTCAAATTGAGAACAGTAATACGTTTTGTTCATAATTAATCACACAGCTGCACATCTGTGCTGGGTTCACCACGGATATAGAAGCCAGGTTATAAACCTACTGACTAATCGCTGCGTCACTGGGATTCGATGATAAGACTTGTTATTAATAAACAGAGAGGCTATGTTGCAATTGAAAAGAAATCATTTGTATAATGAACCAAGTATAGTTCAATAACGTAGCCTCGAATAGATGAATAACAAAATATTCCTTTTTTAAAATTAAGTGCAAAGTTATATAATGGGCTATATCTATGTGCTGCTCATATTGGGTATCGAAACCTGGCTTCTAGCGTTTTAAGTCCGCAGACACACCGCTGTGCCACTAGAGGGATGAGTTTGTTTTGGAATTTCACGCAAAGCTACACGAGGATTATTTGCGCTAGCCGTCCCTAATTTAGTAGTGTAAGACTAGAGGGAGGCAGTTAGTCATCACCACCCACCTCCAACTCTTGGGCTACTCTTTATCAACGAATAGTGGGATTGAACATCACATAATAACGACCTCATGGCTGAAAGGGCGAGCATGTTTGGTGTGAGGGGGATTCGAATCCGCGACCTTCAGATTACGAATCGAATGCCTTAACCACTTGGCCATGCTGGAGCTTAGTGCAAAGCTACATAGTGGACTATCATGGCCACATAAATAAATCGCAACCCCGATTTTAGTGTTATGAGTCCGTGAATTCCAGCTGATCAGTCTAGGAACTAGTAGAATATTAGTTTCTAAATACGTATACATGAATGGTAACATTCTTAGGTAGTTTTATGTAGACATTGATCTTACTACACTACTGCTACAGTTCTGGAAACAGTAATATAAAAACAAACGATATTACATTCCACAGTCAGCTTTGAAATAACGACCTTAGCTTAAACAATATACACTTTAATACACAATTTAGACATTTAAATTTCTGCATTAAGCGTGTTACACGTTAGACATGTGTATATACCTATATATGTGTGTATGTGTTTGTGCAGTGAAAAATGTAATACAGATTAGACGTATAACCTTATTCAGAATAGTTAGAAAATTAAGGTAATTCTCTATTTAATGCAAGGGGTTTCGTACCAGATGTACTGGCCTCTTTTAAAGGGCTTTAATGATATATATTACTTTACACTAACACAGACATTATATATTCTAAAACTTGGAAGCAGTTATAAGTCGGAACATAAGTTACTTCGAGATGGTTGTTGTTAAGTGTAAAAAAAGGTATTATTGTTTTGCTTACGTCATATTGTTTAACAATGTTATATAGGATTATCTATACCCTCTTTTTTACATTATACTCTGTGTTTACGAACATAATGTGTTTTCTTATATCGTATTCTAGGTTTGATTTGAATTTTGCGCAAAGCTGCACAAGGACTATCTGCGCTAGCCGTCCCTAATTTAGCACTAGAAGACTAGAGGGAAGGCAGCTACTCATCACCGCCAACTCTTGGGATACTCTTTTACCAATGAATAATGGGAGTAACCGTCACATTATAACGCCCCTACGGCTGAAAGGGTGAGCATGTTCGTTGCGACGGGGATTCGAACCCGCGACCCTCGGATTATGAGTCGAGTTCTTTCACCACCTGTCCATACTGGGCCGTTGGACAAAAAATGTTAATTTTCAGTGAAAACTTAGTGATAATAATATATTTTTCTGCATATACGTAAAAACTTCAAACTAAATTTGAATATATGCACAAATTCTTGGGCTGTTTTTTTACTAGCTGATAGTGGGATTGACTTTCGCATTCCAACGCCCCCCCCCCCTCAGGTAAAAGGGCGAGCATGTTTGGTGTGACGAGGATTTGAACCCACGACCATTAGATTATGAGTCGAGTGCCTTAACCACCTGGTATTTAATAAAACAATTTTCATGTGTGTTTGAACTCTGTTCAACCTTCTCGGCTAGATTGCTGAAGGGGTTTTCTCACTGTGAGGGGCAAGAAATGGTCAAGTAGTTTTAACAATTATACATTTTCGTCAGAATGTTTGTAGATTTTGTGACACATAAGATTATTGTTATTATACTGGAATACAAATACACTTAATGCTTACGTATGACTTTTGTATAATGATACAGATTCTAGTAGAACTGCAAACATTTGTATCAGGTTTGGTTTGTTTTTGAATTCCGCGCAAAGCTACACGAGGGCTATCTGCGATAGCCGTCCCTAATTTAACAGTGTAAAACTAGAGGGAAGGCAGCTAGTCATCACCACCCACTACCAACTCTTGGGCTGTTTTTTTTACCAACTGATAGTGGGATTGACCGTGAAATTATAACACCCCCATGGCTGAAAGGGAGAGCATGTTTGGCGTGATGGAGGTTCGAACCCGCGACCCTCGGATTACGAGTCGAGTGTCTTAACCACCTGGTCATGCCGGGACAATTGTATCAGACACCCGTCGAAAGATGTGTATTTCAACATTCACCTTTCGCTATAAAACCTTACCAAAATATATAATTGAGAAAATATAACATAATATTATTATAAAAAGTGTGTAACCTTATATCAGTTCATATTAAACATTCTGTACTTTTTGAGTCTTTCTTGTGCTTTAATAACCTCCGCAAGTCCACGTGATATGCTGTCGATGAGGTTGTTGATGTAATCCACCATTATTTCATCCAAGCTTCTCAGTAGAATGCGCTACAACTCAGCTACGGTAGCCAAGTTAAAGTCATAATAACTTTCTGGCTCATTTCTGTCCAACAGTTTTAAATGAATTTATGGTATGGAGAGTTTGCTGGCCATGGCAATCTTGTAACGTACTCCTGATATAGATATGTATGTATAATACGCACACTTGGAGCAGTGGATTTTCATCCTGGAACAAAACGTTATTGCCAAATCTTGCCCTAGCATATCGCAGAAATATCGTTTCCATGTGATGCCTGCAGGAGGCGCTATTGACGTTTCCTTGGAGGATATGAAGAGCATTTTTTTTCACCATGATGAAATAGTAGTTCAAACATGTTTCTACCATCTCCTGTAGGAGAGACAGTCTGCCCTCATTTGTTCTCCATCAACTTTAACAGGCTGGGAACAAGACTCGTGTGAAAAGATGACATGTCACCAGTTTTCCTTACTGTAAGTTGACATGCTGTCTTGTACAAGTGACACGATCATGACGGTGATTTCTGTTAATTGTATGTATTCTCAAGACGGCTGGTATGGGTATTAAAACTTTAATTAAATAAAGTACGGAATAACGTTTGACCTTCTAGGTCATCCACTAGTTAACAAAAAGAGTTTGCAACTGACTGTTGCTGGGCACACGTCTTACGGACGAATTACTAATGGTAATTTTAGTTTGCAGATAGTTCTTCTTGCAGAATGACCTTGTTTGGTCAGTTTCCTGTTCAATGTTTTACCGATTACCCTAAAATGAATGTGTTCACACCATTCATGTCTTATGGTGTTGTTTGTTTTTGTTGTTTTTTTTATTTCGCACCAAGCTACTCGAGGGCTATTTGCGCCAGACGTCCCTGACTTAGTAGTGTCAGACAAGAGGGAAGGTGGCTAGTTATCACCACCCACCGCCAATTCTTGGGCTGCTCTTTTACCAACGAATTGGGATTGACCGTCACATTATAACGCCCCCGCGGCTGAAAGGGCAAGCATGTTTGGTATGACAAGGATCCGAACCCGCGACCATCAGATTACGAATTGAACGTCTTAACCCACCTGGCCATGCCGGGCCTTTATGGTGTTGCAATAATTCTTGACTAGTTAACCTGATTTTGCAAAAGATGGTCATCTCGGGCAGCAGTTTTTCGGCGTCGACGAATGAGTTTCCTGGAACAACATTTCGTGTAGTTTAACGACGTTTCAGGATTCTGGTTACAGCAAATTGCGGTACCCCACTGTTCTGTCAATGTCCGTTTGCCTCATATCATTTCTGGATAATCCAACAATTTGACTTTGTATAACTTCTGGCACATGACGAGGCATGACTCTACATCAACTGCAGTGGAGTTATATGAACAAATATTTGACCTTTTTCGATATTGTACCAAAAGCACACACAAGAGCATTTATTAGTCATAACAACTTAAACAAACCATAATAACTCGTTCAAGTTTGTCAAATAATACGCCACGTGCTCTTGTTACTATTCGGGCATTTACTCAATAGCTATTATATACATGTAAACAATATCCATAGGTTCATTGGACTGTGTGTGGAAGCAGAAGGACTCAGTCATGAAGCAGAATAAACTGGGGTTTTTGTGGCAAAAAATATGGAACCCTTGACTTGCTTTTTGTGAGAAAGTGTTAAATATTGCTTGTATGTCAATCATGGTTTGAGAGAAGTGATAAATGTTTTTTGTACGTCAAACATGGTGTAAAACGTGTTAAGTATTATTTTTGTCAACCATTGTATGAGAAAGTGTTAAACATGGTTAATATGTCAACCATTGTATGAGAAAGTGTTAAACATGGTTAATATGTCAACCATTGTATTAGAAAGTGTTAAACATGGCTAATATGACAACCATTGTATGAGAAAGTGTTAAACATGGTTAATATGTCAACCATTGTATGATAAAGTGTTAAAAATGGTTAATATGTCAACCATGGTATGAGAAAGTGTTAAACATGGTTCATATGTCAACCATTGTATGATAAAGTGTTTAACATGGTTAATATGTCAGCCACGGTATGAGAAAGTGTTAAACATGGTTAATATGTCAACCATTGTATGAGAAAGTGTTAAACATGGTTCATATGTCAAACACGGTATGAGAAAGTGTTAAACATGGTTCATATGTCAACCATGGTATGAGAAAGTGTTAAACATGGTTTATATGCCAACCATTGTATGATAAAGTGTTTAACATGGTTAATATGTCAACCATTGTATGAGAAAGTGTTAAACATGGTTAATATGTTAACACGGTATGAGAAAGTGTTAAACATGGTTAATATATTAACCTCGGTATGAGAAAGTGTTAAACATGGTTCATATGTCAACCACGGTATGAGAAAGTGTTAAACATGGTTCATATGTCAACCAGGGTATGAGAAAGTGTTAACTATTATTTTACGTCAACCATAGTAGACTGAGGAATATAATCACGTCAGTGAAACATTTTATGTATTTACGTAATTGAAACAGATTAATCATGAAGAATATTTTAATCGCTGAATTTTGTGCAAGGCCACTAGAGAGCTAACAGTGTTAGCCGTCCTTAATTCTGAAGTGATAGAACAAAGGGAGGGCAAATAAATCAACACGACCTGCCGCCAACTTGTGAGTCCCACTGTAATTGAATAGCGAGGTGTGATTTTTAAATTCTTCTTTCGACGTTAAATGGGAGCCTCTGATTGAAAGTCAGACATGTTAGCTATCAAACTGCCCTCGGTCCATCAGGTGACCGTTCGAGCTTTGCAGAAGCAGAGACGTAAACTGTAACGCTAGTCTGCTAGACGACTTTCAAACGGGTGTGAGATAGCAGTCAGCGTCTGTTTACAAAGGTGACATAAACAAAGGCTTTCATTTGATCTGTTATTTAAATACGGCCGCGATATTTGGAAGTGATAACCTATACCAGAGGAGAAGCTTTGACCTTCAGTAGCCAGTGGGTTGCCGAAAGAAAAAAGACGACTGGACAGACCCGTAAAGAGACATTTACACTGTCTCCAAGTTGATCGATTCCTTGAAGAGTACTTTCACTGTTGGTTTCGATCGATGTTGCCCAAACAAGTTTTAATGGGCTTTCTCTTTCTGAAGAGGAGCGATAGGACTAGTCTGTTATTAATGGCCTGGAGTTCTTATCTTTCACAAAACTCTGCTGAACTAGATTTCTCCCGCGATGATAAACAACCTGCCAAGATTAAAACGAGGTACTAATACATCTCTCGGTGTCGTATTTATTTCACTCATGCAAGCATAACGATTATGTGTTTCATCGTTCGAGCTTGGGACTGGGTGTGGCCTAATACATTATCGTGTTCAGACTACGATTTCCAGGATTATTCATGGTTCGCCACCCGCTTTGCGCTTTGGTGTTGTAGGTACGTTATAGGGTGACAGTCAGATCCTACTATTTGAACGGACAAGAGTAACTAAACAGTTGGCGGTGGGTGTTGTTAATTATTTTCCTTTTCTCTAGTCTAATACTATAGAATAAAAAATCCTATCTGACGATTCTCAACTTGTTGGTTTGCTTAGTTTTAAAGAAACTTAGAAAAAATGACGCACATTATTTCGTTAATGGAGGTGCGTTCTTATTTGACGTTGATTTAACAAATAATGGTCGTTATATCCAGTTTACTTGTTATTCTCGTAATTTTAGATTAATCTTACTTATTACAATTTTAATACAGCACAGCGGTCAAGTTCGTACACCTTCACATGGTTACCAATGTACTTTACGACTTACCAAACTTAACGCTAGAATTCTGTGGTCGAGTCCCGTGACGGAAATAATGCAGATTGCTTGTTTGTTTGTTTTTGTTATTAAGCACAAACTTCTCAATGGGTTGTCTATGCTATGCCCATTACATGTATCGAACCCTATTTTTTGCGTTATAAGCCTTTAAACTTACTGTTGAGCTACTAGAGGGCGTGCAGATAGCAGATTGCAGAGCTTCGTTTAAAACAAGCAGAACAAACTATTCTTACGATATTAAGACAATATAATTTTATCTATTTATAAGACGTAGTTCCATTTGTCGCGCGATCAATGACGTAACTATACTGATTTTTTATACTTAAAAGCGTCAGAACTCTCTTATTTCCTTTTTCAATTCAGAGTTTTTTGTTTTTTTATTAGTTATGAATATTTCAAGAGTCGAGACTAGGTTATTGTTAAACGCGTTTCTAATGTACGAAAGTTTTGTTTATAATCAAACTAACGGATCAGATGTGATCAAAATCGTGTTGAACGCATTTCTAACGCACAAACGTTTTGTTTATAACCAAAATAACGCATCTGATGCAATCAACATCAGCCACACAGCTCCTCGGCTACCACAGAACGTCTGCCTAAACTTAGCTCTCCAGAGAATTACTTGTTTCCGCCAAGCCTACATCACTAATGTGTGCTATAGAAAGAGGACCTTGATATATCAATCACAGGAGTCTTAGGGGAGATTTAGAGCGAAATAAACTGACAACCTCTAAAAAAAAAACGGTGCAGAAATTGTTATTGTTATTACTTATATCACAGATGAACTAAATTCATCACGACCTACAGTTAGAAATTTATCCTTTTTTGCGGACAGTAAATTAGAATTTGGTTATAAGTTGGATTATTGGTTTTACTTCAACAATATCATGTTTAAAGGCACCATATATATGTCAAGAAATTCAAAGTAGAATTAATTATCCCATTTGGTAAACTTTGAAATTAGAAGAAATAAAACAGAGAACTAGATATATGAACATATATAATATTTTTTCTCCGAATTACGTTTATCTCTTCATTGCAACCACTTTTAAACGGAGGCCTTACAGTGGTGGAACGGTATTTCTGTGGACTACACCGCTAGAAACTGGGTTTCGATAACCGTGGTGGGCAGAGCATGAACAGATCATTGTGTAGCTTTGTGCCTAATTCCAAACAGACAATTAATCAATGTGTTTAATGAAAGCGTGAGGTTCAGTTCTGTCCAATTTCATAAGATGTATACTAACATCCAAGATATATATATTATTTTTACCAGTAAAATACGAAGTTCATCAAATGTTGAAAGTGTTGATGATCAGATAGATTCAGAAAAGTGACCCTACGACGATTAATTAATTACATGTAATTAAATAGTTGTATTCAACTCTAAGTAAGATTGATGTCTCTGATCATTATGTTGCATTATAAACGTTTGAGGTGTTAATCTCTTTTCTTTATACCATGAGAAAACCTCGTTTCTTTCAGCTTAGACCATCTCAAGTGCTGAAAACTTGCTTGTTTTAGAATTTCTTTTCGTAAGAGGTATACAAGGGCTATCTGCACCTAATCTTGAAGAGACAAGCTACAGGGAAGGTGCTTGGTCAATAGACCTTAATTAGATTCTTCTTGACTTATGAAATACTGGGACTTTATTATAACTCCATGATGGACCAAAGCTCCAAAGTACAGGCTACGTTTTGTTGCGACAAATAAACGCAAGCAATGAACCCTTTGGTTCACAATCTGAGTAATCTAACCATTAGGCCACGTCAGACTCCAAATAATAAACTTAATGATCTTCAACTAAGATGTTTTCGTCTCATCAGCTATAGATTATATTCTAATCCCAGCAATTTTCTCTACATTGGTTTAAAACTAGCCATTTTAAGGACAAAATGAAAATAACACTCAATCCTACAAGTTCCTGATAAAAACAAATCAGTTTAGAATTGTTTAGTCTTTGACACAATGCTTCATATTTGTTTTCTGAGTTTCGTACCAGAACTCGGCAGTTAGATCCTGATTTGGGCTCATTTGCTTCTTGGCTATTCGTTTGAGATAAAATATAGTTTTCATAAAGCTCCAGATAACAAGTATCTATACGTTTTACAAACAACCGGAAATCTTACATTTTTTTGAGTATTCTTTTGTGTGAGAGATGTCTTTATCTTCCACTTCATGCTGGGTGATATTGTTTGCTTTTTTTGTTTTTTAATTTCGCGCAAAGCTACTAGAGGACTATCTGTACTAGCCATCCCTAATTTAGCAGTGTAAGACTAGAGGGAAGACAGCTAGTCATCACCACCCACCGCCAACTAGTCATCATCACCGACTAACGAATAGTGGGATTTACCTAACATTATAACGCCCCACGGCTAAAGGGCGAGCATGTTTGATGCGACCGGGATTCGAACCAGTGAACCTCGGATTACGAGTCGAACGTCTTAACACGTTTGGCCACGCAGGGCCCACTGGGTGATATACTGGGGAACATTGTATTCACTTACGTATCTGCAACGTACCGAAAATGGTTTATACCAACATTTTTTTATGAAAATAAACATTTTAAAAAGAAATTCTCAATATTTCCTTAAGTTAATATTTAATACATAAGAAGTGTGTGTGTGTATGTTTCTGTATAGAAAACGCACATCTGTTGTGTCCACCGAGGGGAATCGAATCCTTGAGTTGAGTATTACAAATTCGTAGACTTACTGCTGTCCCAACGGGAGACATGGAGAACAGAACAAAACAAACATAACCATGTAACTCACTTTTTTGTAACACTCATAGATATTTATTACATATAAACACATGAACTGTGATGACAATGTATTCCTGAATCACTTATTTACTACTGACCCTCATAATCAGTTATCTCCAGTGTCAGATCATAATCAGTTATCTCCAGTTTCAGATCATAATCAGTTATCTCCAGTGTCAGATCATAATCAGTTATCTCCAGTTTCAGATCATAATCAGTTATCTCCAGTGTCAGATCATAATCAGTTATCTCCAGTTTCAGATCATAATCAGTTATCTCCAGTGTCAGATCATAATCAGTTATCTCCAGTGTCAGATCATAATCAGTTATCTCCAGTGTCAGATCATAATCAGTTATCTCCAGTGCCAGATCATAATCAGTTATCTCCAGTGTCAGATCATAATTAGTTATCTCCAGTGCCAGATCATAATTAGTTATCTCCAGTGTCAGATCATAATTAGTTATCTCCAGTGTCAGATCATAATTAGTTATCTCCAGTGCCAGATCAAAATTAGGTATCTCCAGTGTCAGATCATAATTAGTTACTTGCAGTGTTAGATCATAATTAGTTATCTCCAGTGCCAGATCATAATTATGTATCTCCAGTGTCAGATCATAATTAGTTACTTGCAGTGTTAGATCATAATAGTTATCTCCAGTGCCAGATCAAGATGATTGTAGGCACCTTTTGTTCGTCGGCCCAACCAGTCGTTTGCTTGTTTGGAATTAAGCACAAAGCTACACAATGCACTGTCTGTGCTCTGCCCACCACGGGTATCGAAATCCAATTTCTAGCGGTGTAAGCCCACAAACATACGGCTATTCTACTGGGAGGCACGTAGAAGTTAAATAAATTATAGATATATGAAGTATAAATTCTGGTTTGAAGTTACTAGGCCCTAGGCACCGTGTCCAATAAATAATCCGGCCCTGACTATTTCGTATGTCTCTGAATGTTGTATAAACTGAGATAAGCTCCGATTATAAAATTAGCTGTGTCACACTTGCGTGAAAAATATCTCGATTGTGGCGCCATCTTTTAATTAGTGTTATACTAAAATATGAATTTTTTTCATATGTTTCACTCTGTAATAGATTCGTTAGTATTAGTTTTGTTTACTTTAAAATTATAAAGAAAAATATTAGAAACTTATGTATCTTAGAGAATATGCAAATACAGAATTCGATTATCGTATGATAGTGCAGCATTAATTGTAAGTTACGATGCTAAAGGCTTGCATAGTTGTATGCACGAGATTTGTTCACGCAATAAGTGATGTGTTCTATCTGACTTTGAAATGTGTTAGTACGTAGACCTTCTGTAGGACACAGACGACAGGTGTGAAAAGTACCATTTCGTTTTACGTGAAACGATACAATCACTTTACGTGTTGTGGAAATAAGAAAACAGCATTGTATAAAGGATATTTTCCTAAATTGGTTGTTTCTTACAACTAGGAATAGTCCACTGTATCTGTAAACAAACACGGTGCGACTTGTACACGATATTGTCTTGGATCGAAGCGGCCTTTAAATTAAGCATTTTTTTTGTCACTCACGTGCTACTTACCACCCCTTATTTCCTTAGGGAAAATGGATCCGTTTGTTAACCATATACTCTAATCTTCAAGTAGAAGGGTTTGAGATGTTTTCATGGTTATTGTACAAAGGACTGGGTGGACTCTGAGAAATATTAGCTAAATGTAACCATTAGAATTACATATATGAAAATTTACTACATTTCATAGTCAACGACACTTTCGTGTTCAACTTATTTACCGATAAACACGAAGGTAACAAAGGGGGGAGGGAAATATGGTGGATATATATATGTGTATGTATGTGCGTGATATTCGTGATAGGTGATTTTGTTGTAAATATTTTACATTTTGAAACAGTTACAAGTCTGAAGAGCACATAAATGAACCATTCCTAATAACATTTTAAAATCATGGTCCCGAATCTTCTTTCCAACTTTATGCATGAGTTACTTTAGGCTTAGTGATATCTTTATTTCTCTGAGTAACACCTTTTCTATCACCTAGTTTTCAGAATTCTTAAAACAAAACACGAAAGATTTATCTGTATTGTAGTAAACCATAATGATTAACTTATCCCCAGCGTAGAAGTATTTATTGGTCCGGCATGGCCATGTGGCTTAAGACGTTTGACTCGTAATCTGAAGGTCGCGGGTTCGAATCCCCGCCACATCAAACATCCTCGCCGTTTTAGCCGGCGAGGCGTTATAATGTGACGGTCTTCCCGCTGTTCGTTGCTAAAAGAATAGCCCAAGAGTTGGCGGTTTATGGTGATGACTAGTTGCCTTCCCTCCAGTCTTACACCGCTAAATTAAGGACAGATAGCCCTCGTGTAGCATTGCGCGAAATTCAAAAAACGACACAAACTATTTGTTAGTGATATATGTTCACACTAGAACTTGTTTAATGTTTAACAAATAACTCATCAAACTTCGTATATTAGTTTTCGTCAGATGACCTTAAAACTAAATATCTTTGAAATTAAAAGATGAAATGATAACACAACATAGAAATCGTACAAAATTCTAACGTCTCCATTATTTAAAATAAATACTTTTGAATGAACATGTAATTAACGAGTAGAATACGTTTTAGGCCACTGACTTATCTGAATTTCATATTTTATTAATTATTTTAATATTTCAAAGACTTACAGTTTCTAACTACATCATTATAAAAGTGACATCGAGCTGCAGTCAGTTCGAACAGTTACGGTACGTTGAATTGTACTTATTGTTTGTCTAGAATTTTTTACACAAGGGCTACTATCGTTGTTTAACTGATAGACTGAAAAGAAGGTCACTAACCAAAACATTCACCACCAACTCATGAACTACTTCTGTTTCACCGAAGGGTTTGATTTGACCATCACATATCGGCTACTCTTTACCGATGAACGGTGAGACTGACTGTCACTTTATAACCTTCCAGTTGAAAGGGCGAGTACGTTTAATAACGGAATACGAACCTGCTGTAGTTATATTATGAGCCGAGCGTCCTAACCACCAAAATGCAAGGCAAATATGATCCAAAGTAAGAAAGTTTGAAATTCAAACATGAAAATCAAACAGTTAATAAGCTGGTGTTTGTAGACAAAATCAAATTATATGTGTTAGTTTAGAGGACATTGTAACTATAATATATTATTAATTTAGTTTTCAGGACATTGTAACTATAATATATTATTAATTTAGTTTTCAGGACATTGTAACTATAATATATTATTAATTTAGTTTTCAGGACATTGTAACTATAATATATTATTAATTTAGTTTACAAGACATTGTAACTAAAATATATTATTAATTTAGTTTACGGTCATTGTAACTGTAATACATTATTAATTTAGTTTACAGGTTGATTGTTTAGCGTTTACTGGCGCAAAGCAACTAGGCTATCTGCACCAAACAACTGATAAAAATTTAAAATAAAGTAACACTAAAATACGTGAAAAGGAATCATGTTAAAACAAAACAAAGTCCAATTGTCGAATTACAAACTTAAATAGAGTTTAAAAGACGAATGACCTTAAAATTTAAAAACACAATTTAGATGAGCAGTGTCACCATCGTCAATGATACTGTCCAACGTCAAAGGTGAACCCGTGGGGAAAATATGTCTAAAATAGAGCCGTCGCTCACTGTCGTAACGACGACACGACAGTAAAATGTGGGCAACTGTGACTTGAGTATCACACACTGGTGCATCAGTACCACACACTGGTGCATCAGTGCTACATACAAAAAGGACAACTTTCTTCCTTCCGGTCATTACAGAAGCAAGACGACCAAAGTCCAACAGAAGGTTTTATTTGAAAAAGCTTGTTATCACATTGCTCACTCCAAGTTGGCTTCGCCAACTGGCGCGGAGCCGAGCCTTAAATACAGGATTATAATCCATGTTTGGGACAGGTGCAGCAGTGATAGTGCCAGAGCAGACAGACTAAGCTGCGGTGTCAGCGAGCTCTTTTCCATGAATACCAACATAGCCTGCTATCTAGACAAACTGGATAGAAATAGATGTTAAAGAGAAATGGAACAGTCAGTTTTGAATATCGACGAGAACAGGATGAGAACCAGCGTTAATCAGTTCCAGAACCAGTAGAGAGCTAAGCGAGTCAGTATAAATAGTACTGTTCGTGTACTATGTAGCTTCTATGTTATCCAGGACAAGAGAAATGGCGTACAGTTTGGCAGTGAACACAGGAACTATAGAAGGGTTTCTGTGTGCAACCACCGAACCACAACAAACCATGGCAGAACTCACAGAGTTACCTGATTTTGAGCCATTGTTATGTATGGAAATATAAGGATGGTTCAAATGAGTTTTGGCAAATAGAAGATGGTACTTCCAATCGAGAGTATCCATCTTTTCAGATGATTCAAAGAAAGGTCATATCTGGGAATGGTAATAAGCCATGGTGGGATGGGCTGATCAATGAAGACAGCAACTTCATCTAAGATTAGTCCAAATTCAGCCAACTGTGCGTGGATACGAAGACCAAAAGGGACAAGAGCAGACCATCTATTCTTAAAAAGCTTTGTCCACTGAGGAAGGAAAACACAACCTCAGGTAGGATGCTGTGGTAAAGATTGAAGTTTTACAGCATACAGTAGAGACAGGTGCAAACAGCAGAGGTATAGAGGAGGTTCATGAGACTCTGTGTATAAGCTATGACTGGGGAACTGTGGAAATTTCCAGTGCAGAGCCGATGTCCCTGATGGTGAATGGTGTCCAGCATCTTCAAGGCTGAGGCCGTAGCAGAGCCACATACCAAAGACCCATAGTCCAGTTTCGATCGAATAAGAGCATGATAGATTTTTAGCATAGAACATGTATCTGCTTCCCAAGAGGTAGAAGAAGACACAGAGAATGTTCAGTGCGCTTGTACACTTGACACGTAGCTGCTTGATGTATGGAATAAAGGTCAAAGTGCATGTAGACGGTTTGCTGTGGTCCACTTCAGTAAACAATTGAGGGCAGTCTGTAGCTGCTGCTCAGCAAACCTCGGGATACATGACTGACACGAGATGTGGAAGTCGTCGACATAGAGATCGTTTGCAACTGAAGGGAAGAGTTGTCCACTGATAACATTAAACTTTATAATGACAAGTGTGACACTCAAGACACGGCCTTAAGAAATTTTAAGTTCCTGTGGGAAAGAACAGGAAAGTGTCGAAACCACATGAACTTGAAATCGCCGGTCCATTAAAATGTTTGATAAAATGGGCAAATGGCCATGCAACACGTATGAGTGGAGGTTTCGCAAAACACCATACCTCCACGTAGTTTCATATGCCTTCTAAAGGTAAAAAATACAAAAACAAAATGTTGTTGCTTGAGAAAGGCTTCCACGATTGACATTTCAAGTCTAATCAGGTGGTCCATGGTGGAGTGTTGTCATCAGAACCCACACTGGGTTGGCGAGAGGAGGTTGTTTGATTCGAGGAACCAAACGAGACGAGCATTAACCATTTTCTCTTAGACCTTACAGAGACAGTTTGTCAAAGTAATTGGACGATAGTTTGAAGGAATCTTGGGATCCTTCCCAGGCTTAGAAAAAGGGAGAATAATAGCTTGGAGTCAAGCATTAGGAAAAGCTTTTTACTGCCAGATCTGGTTAAAAACAGCTAGAATAATAGCAAGAGAGGCAGAAGAGAAATGGCCCAACATCTTGTAGTGAATATCATTAAGTTCAACTGATGTACTGCCAGACCGACGAAGAGCAAGCTTGAGTTCCACCGATTATACTCATAAAAATGATCAGCCTGAAAAGAAAAAGGTGATCGCTCTGCCCGAGTCTTGATGGATAAGAAGGTGGGGGTGTGAAACAGAAGTGCTGGATGCACGAGAAAAGGATTTTGCTGCGTGTATCAGTGATGCTCTGGGCATCAGCAACTTCCTGGTCATTGGAGAGCAATATCAAAAGGGGACAGAAGTATATTGGCCACTGACCTTTCAAACCTTGAATCATATGATTTTGGAGCTGGTGGTAGAAGAGATGCTAGTTGTGAACTTAATCCAGGATTCTTTCTGGCTTTGACGCCATACCTGCTGAACATGTGCATAGGCCCACTGGAAAGTGATGCAGTATGAAAGTGTGGGATACAATCGAAAGGTATACTAGGCCCGTTTTTGAGCCTTTTGTGCCATGTGACCGGTAAGATTCTACCATGGTTAAAGTTACCGTGGAAAACGTGTTGAGGTTTAAGAAATATATTCAGAAGCTACTTAACTGACAATACAGTCAGTTACTGTTGCCATACAGCAGTCTATTGATGGATTACAGACGACAGCAGGATCAAGTTCCGAGAGAGCAGTGAAAGAGAATCAATTGGTCTGGCCCAGCTTTCACTGTGGCACGCGGGTTGGATGACATCGACCACGACTAGTCTCCTTCAAAATGATAGGATAATAATCACTGCCCCGTGGGTCACGTCATCTTCAAAAAGAAATGAAAGAAAAGTGAAGGGTAGCAGATAAAAAGATCAACAGCACTAAAAGACTGACTAGGTGCAAGAACATAAGTGTAAGAACCAGTACTTAAGAGAGAACGACTCCTCCAGAGGGTATTATGTCCATTAAAATCCCTCAGGATTAAAAAGAGAAACGGCAACTGTTTAATGAGGGCATCAAGATCTGACTGAACATATGTCTCTCCAGGAGATAGGTAGAGAGAATAAACAGTAATGTTACAATCTAAAGAAACGTGGATGGCTATAGCCTCCAAAAGTGTTTCTAGTGGCAAAAACATGGTGGGCATATGCTGCTCAACCAGCAGTGCCACCCCTATATGCACTCGTCCCCCCCCATAATCTGTCATATCTGTACAACGAAAACTGCTGAAAAGTGACTGAATAAGCAAGTGGTAGAAATTATTTCTGCAAGAAAAGACATACAGGATGGTACAAGGCAGTCAGCGCTTCGATGTTATCCAAATAAGAATACAAATCTCGACAGTTTAACTGCATTAAAGTTATCATTTTTATTTATGTGAAAGAGAATTGGGTCGAGGGCCCTTTTGTTTCCAACCAAGTCGTTTCTCTTTATTAAGAAGTCTATTAGCTCCCATGGATTCTTCTCTGGGTCGAATGGACAGGTAGGTCTCTTTGGTAGGTGAAGATTCCAGTGATTGATAGCTTGAAGGAATAATCTTTCTGCATATCGGGGTCGAAGAGGAAGATGGACCCGAGGAAACACCAGAAGCCAAAAAGAAAGGAATATGATCCAAGGAGCCACTAGAAGGAATGGTGGGATAGAGATAGGTGTTGATGTTGACTCGTCAACTCTGTTAACAACGAAGGGCAAAAGACTCTTCACATGGTTTGGAAGCGACTCTGTTGGAGATCTGTCTGTACTCCCACTGTAGCAGTGTAATGGAGTACAGCAGCATCCGTCCGAGATGGAGTGATGAACAGTAACTTTTGAGCTTCGAGATATGAAATGTTGTGAACCATTTTCAAACGTTGTGCCTCTTTTTTCTCCACCCACTTAGGGCAAGAAAGTAAGTAAGTGGGTTTAGATCTACTACAATTAACACAATGAGGGTCAATTTTGCATTCGTAGGCATCACGGTCCTTGTCACTACAATGAGCATACGTTAAGGAACCACAACATGATGTCTTCGAGTGACCAAACTGCTGATATTGGAAACATCTGAGAGGCTTTGAAATTTAGATAACCTGCCTTGATAGTGGAAGGTGGACATGTTGATGTAAATGTCAAAATCAGGACATTGGTCAGCATCATAATTACATCTTTGCGAGTGGAGATATGTCTCACTACAGAAATTCCACGGGTGGAGAAACCAGTGAGGATTTCTGACTTGAGGATATTCTTTAAATCCCTCTCAACAATAACTCCTCACGAAGAATTCAAAGTAGCATGAAGTGTAACCACAATAGGTATATCACCAATCACCTTTGAATGTAAGAGGTTTTCACTGTGTTTAGGAGCGAATGTTTCCACCAATATGTTACCAGAATGAAGCTCTCTGACTGACTTAGGAGAGTCAGCAAGTCTCTTCTGAATAAAAAAGGGAAACATTTACCCTAAAGATTTGTCTGATAAAGAATGTAATGTAAGAAAATCAGGTACAGGTGTTGAAGAAGTTGAAGATTGCTGTTCTGAATCTTTAAGAAGTAGTTGTTTACCAATGGTCTTTTTTTTCACTGTTTTGATCAGGGGGATCTATAATAATGAAAGAATGATTCTGTGTCCACTGACCCCACCCACCATGAAGCCCTATGAGGGGATGGACTACAATGCTAAAAAAGGACATTACAGTAACACCAGGGTTTTGTGAGCACTATATCCAAACACCAGCATCAGACACAAAGTCCACAACACCCATTGAGAACATCAACATCCCACACTGATACTTGTTTGACCCTAGCCCAAACAGACCAGTCGATTTACTTTGGAGAGTCCAACTCAAGGCTGCCTATTTACAAGAGTTCAAAACGAAATTGGTGCGTTAGAGTTGGAACTCTCAACCATCAGAATTTTCTTCTCCCCGTCACGTCTCTCCACGCATGGCAAACACGTGGATGTTGAGATCCCAGAGGAGGTAAGCTGAAAGAACAGGACCTTCTCTGGGAGATCCTCCCACCAAATATAGGAATCCACACCGAGGGGTAGTTTACAGAACATTGTAACTATAACACTCTAATTAAAATTGAAGGTGGTGCCTGAAAAAAACGGCTGATGAGATCATCCACGTGTAAATCACAATATACGTAGAGTTTTCAATTGCAACTTGTATATCAGGGCTATATAAACAATAGTGTTGAAAAGATTCAAATGTATCTGAAGCCAAAACCTGAAGTAGGAGTACTCCTTGTAAAGGCTTTCGTTGGTTTATAATATTCTTTTTATTATATGCGCTATTTTTCTGATACAAATTTAGATTACACAAATAAATAAAACAGGCACCTATTAAAAACACACACTGTCAAGTTTAATAAATAAAACAGGCACCTATTGAAAACACACACTGTCAAGTTTAATAAATACAATAGACGCCTATTAAAAAAACACACTGTCAAGTTTAAGAAATAAAACAAGCACCTATTAAAAATCAACACTGTCAAGTTTAATAAATAAAACAAGCACCTATTAAAAACACACACTGTCAAGTTTAATAAATAAAACAAGCACCTATTAAAACACACACTGTCAAGTTTAATAAATAAAACAAGCACCTATTAAAACACACACTGTCAAGTTTAATAAATAAAACAAGCACCTTTTAAAAACACACACTGTCAAGTTTAATAAATAAACTAAGCACCTATTAAAAACACACACTGTCAAGTTTAATAAATAAAACAAGCACCTATTAAAGACACACACTGTCAAGTTTAATAAATAAAACAAGCACCTATTAAAAACACACACTGTCAAGTTTAATAAATAAAACAAGCACCTATTAAAACACACACTGTCAAGTTTAATAAATAAAACAAGCACCTATTAAAAACACACACTGTCAAGTTTAATAAATAAAACAAGCACCTATTAAAAACACACACTGTCAAGTTTAATAAATAAAACAAGCACCTAATAAAACACACACTGTCAAGTTTAATAAATAAAACAAGCACCTATTAAAACACACACTGTCAAGTTTAATAAATAAAACAAGCACCTATTAAAACACACACTGTCAAGTTTAATAAATAAAACAAGCACCTATTAAAACACACACTGTCAAGTTTAATAAATAAAACAAGCACCTATTAAAAACACACACTGTCAAGTTTAATAAATAAAACAAGCACCTATTAAAAACACACACTGTCAAGTTTATTTCCTAACTGATTTTTTTCTCTTTTTAATGAAGTTATTTCGTAGACCACAAACTGAAATTTCAATGATGCAATAGTCGTTTTACCTACGTATATTATCACAGTATAGCAGCTGATCAGCTACTGCAGCGGTTCTCAGACTCTTTTCGTCTGAGACTCACTTAATGTGACTAAAAAAGCCTATAACTTTAAGATGATGATAGAAAAACAGTAAAATCAATAACGTCTTCTTTCGTCATACAGGCATCATTCAATTTATTCAACATTTTCGTTTTCGGTCCCTCGTTTTTGTAGACCCCCAAGGAAAACACTTCGCTACTATACCGATCACCATTAGACGTAAACCGAACAGGTTTGATCCACTGATTTGTTTTTTGTAATAATAATTTTGTTCTTAACAGCTGTTTAAACTCTCTAACACTCTGATGTTGACTGAACCAACACATTACCTTCTTCCTAGCTGAATAACATATAATTAATTAGAAGAAACATACAGAGGAAATGGTTACTTGAAAAATGCTAGTCATATTATACTGAGGAAATGGTTAGTTCAAAGATGCTAGTCATATTATACTGAGGAAATGGTTAGTTCAAAGATGCTAGTCATATTATACTGAGGAAATGGTTAGTTCAAAGATGCTAGTCATATTATACTGAGGAAATGGTTAGTTCAAAGATGCTGGTCATATTATACTGAGGAAATGGTTAGTTCAAAAATGCTAGTCATATTATGCTGAGGAAATGTTTAGTTCAAAGATGCTAGTCATAGTATACTAGGGAAATGGTTAGTTCACAGATGCTAGTCATATTATACTGAGGAAATGGTTAGTTCAAAGATGCTAGTCATATTATACTGAGGAAATGGTTAGTTCAAAGATGCTAGTCATATTATACTGAGGAAATGGTTAGTTCAAAGATTCTAGTCATGTCATACAGAGAAAAATAGTTAGTTCAAAGATGCTAGTTATATCATACTGAGGAAATGGTCAGTTCAAATAACGATATAGCTCAGTTGGAAAGGCGTTCTATTCGTTGGAATGTAAGACTGCGGTAGGAAATCTAATTTATTCTATAGATATATTTTGGACTCTGTTCAGCAAGAAGGCCTGACAGCGTCCCTGATAGATCAATAGCGTTGATTTAGATAGTATTAGAGAAA
>NC_134831.1:170321868-170365288 GCF_004210375.1 Tachypleus tridentatus
TAATCTCGACTCTGTTTTAAAGGTAACAAGTAGAATTTATAAAACCCGAAACGTGAACCGAAACAGTAACGAGCGGTTCCTGTCAATTGTTTTGATGGAAACTTTTGGAATCTGTTCACGTAAGTTAATACGAAACATGTTTTTAAAACATTTTCTTGAACCCCCAGTTTTTTCCCAGTTAGTTGATTAATATTTTAACGGCGTACCCCGTGAGATATTGAATTAGCAACTCTACAGTTATGTGTTAACTGAAGTTGGATTAACACACACCTTCACGTTACGATCGTAACTCACAAAACACAGTTTATTTTTCCTGGATATATTTTCAAAATCTATCAAGATCTCTTGAGTTATAATATGTTAAGTTCTAATCATGGTGGATATGGTTCTCAATTTCTCTTATAATTACTTGACAAAGAAGTAACCTAGTATTTAACTCTATACTACGACAAAAAAAAAAAAAAAACCGAAACTTAACTTTTTTTTATCCCAAAACTCAGGCTTGTTACTGAAAGCTACTCTTTTCATACCATTACTTATTTTCCGAAGGTAATAAACCTCTCGTGTGCACGAGTTGAATTTTTTAAATTTTAATCGATGACATAAAGTTTCGTTCAGTCTAACAGGGGCAACACTTCAAAGTTCTCAAGCACTTATTATATGTCTAACAGGGGCATAATCAACTCTTCAAAGTTCTCAAGCACTTATTATATGTCTAACAGGGGCATAATCAACACTTCAAAGTTCTCAAGCACTTATTATATGTCTAACAGGGGCATAATCAACTCTTCAAAGTTCTCAAGCACTTATTATATCGCCGGAATAACTGATAAATAAACATAATGCCCTAAGAAACGTGTTTGACGGTTAGACAAAATCGTGCAGTTTAAATAATCTGATGTTGGACTGCATTATAAATAACAATATGTAAGTCTCATAACTGTAACTTCGGATCGACACTTCCAGATTAACATCAATATTCACGTCATCCACTGATAAACGTCACGATAGAATACAAATTACAAGTTTTTGTTGTTGTTTTTAGGCTTATTTCAGAAAATGAATTTATATGTTGATTTCCTTAGACTTAACATGTGATGTTAGTTTGGTACAAATGAAAAAAAATTCTTAAATGTTAACTGGCCTAGAATGGCCATATGGTTAGGGCACTTGAGTCATGATTATTTGATCGCGGGTTCGAATCACTGGTCCCATGAAAAACGTTCGGTTTTTCAGCCATAGGGGTGTTATAAATGTGATAGTCAATCTAACTATTCGTTGATAAAAGAGTAGCCCAAGAGTTGGCGGTGGGTGGTGATACCTAGCTACCTTCTCTCTAGTCTTACACTACTGAATTAGGGACGGCGTAGCGAAGAAAACCCTTGTGTAGCTTTGCGCGAAATTCAAACGTTAAATGTTTGATTGTAATAATATCATTTGAAATTCACCGTTTCTAGTCACTTCGCGAAAATAAACACAAACCTTAATCAGGTTCGTGTTGGCAGAATTCATACCATACTTTATATTCAATCCACAAAGATGCTGCTCACAAGATAACATTGGGCATCAAACTGATGTTTGCTTCAGTGTTTACTCGAATGATATATAAAGAAGACAAGCGCCTAATCTTGACTAAATTTTTCAAGAGAAGGGCAGGTTCTCCCACAGTACTCTCCGCCAACTTTTGTTTAACCAAGACTGATCATCGCTCTTAAGATTCACCCACGAGTCTAAAGTTTAAGCCGTTTTCTCATGACTAAGGGATGTAACCCATGAATCTTGGAATTGACAGTCCGGACACTCTAGCCACTGGCCACGCCCGGCCCATGAGAATGATAACAGAAACGATACTCATAAAGAGCGATTTAAAATATGAATCTATGAGAATTATGAGCTGCGTAAACCGACTTTGTATAGTCAAGGTAGTTTTGTTATTGTTTTATATTAAGCACAAACTTACACAACAGCTATCTGTGCTCTGCTCACCACAGATATCGAAACCCGGTTTCCAGAGTTATACGTTTGCAGACATACCACTGTGCCACTGGGGGCATAACAAACTTACAACGCAGTAACGAAACCTATTTTATATAACAAAGTTGCAAATGGTAATAAAACCCATTTTATATCAGAAAGATACAAGACAGTAACGAAACGTATTTTATTTATTATTCTAAGAGTGTATTCTTAAGTTTTGTTCTAGCTATTAACATATATTTTAAATCGCAAATCCAATATCATCTAGTGACGTTCAACCACCTTGGGTTTGTTAGTTCATTGTTAAGCCTAAAGTTCCGCAACGGTCTATCTGTTATGTGCCTACCAATGATACTGAAACCAAGTTATTAGTGTTAAAGTTTGTCAGTCATAATACCGAGTCGGTAGGAAATGTACCATCTTTAGGTATTTATTTTAGTTCGAAATTTACAACGAACAATGGACAACAAAACTCATGAGTGAAAAATCGACAATGTAATTTCATATACGATTCGAAATAGTTGTTTTAGCCAGCCCTTCATGTACAAATATTCACACGTGGTGCAAATACTATTTTCTTATAATTTATTTGTTAAAATTTAGTTTGAACTGAGTTAAAATAAAACGAAGCCAAAGTTGGCGGTGGGTGATATGGCTAGCTGCCTTCAACTTACATTGATAAAGTAGGAACGGCTAGCGCAGAGAGCTCTCATGTAGCTTTGCGGGAAATTCAAAACCTATTTCATAAAAAAAATATAGTTTTTAATTATTTTGCTAGTTTGGTTTGAGCTAAATTATTTTCAGTTGTAATTTCAGCAAACACTGATAGGCTCTAACGTCCATAAACATTTCACATTGTCAGCTATATTTGTTTGTTTTTTTCTCGTCACCAGCTGTTGGTAAACATAACCATAATAAACACTTAAAGGATTTCAAAGTATAATAGGGCGTTTTACTATTGTAGCTATTTTACTATTGTTTCATTCTCAGGTCACCGTTACCTAAATAATATGACCCTAGGCACAAATAATTTGGCATTCACTCTGTACCATATAGACAGATCATAGAGTGGTCTGGGAGAACCTCGCCTTAGTTGTCTGTTGAAACTGAATCATCACACCATTTAAACGCTTAAAAATCTTCATAGACTGTGGCGAATCTTTAAAGAAGGCACGAGCAGGTTTCACTCATGTGGAAAGCTGTTGAATGAATGGAAGAGGGCTGACGTGAAGTGTTAGTAATTATTATATGTAACTGTTTTCAGGCCAACAGTTGAGTTGCTTGGACACATAAATAAGACAGAGAGTCATCCACAACGCAAGTAAAAAATATCGATCTGTCGGGGTTGGTTCCCCACAATCGTAAGGTATCTGCTCCCATATTCAATCAGATGTTCGCAGCCACGATTAAATACAGTGTCATAACAGACGATTAGAAACAGACTTCACAAAACCAATTTGTATACAAAATGCCTAGTGAAGTGTATTTTGTTGACAGTAAAGTCCAAAACAATTCACCCGAAGAAGTGCCAAGGATACAATTGATTCCACGCATTATAAGGATCACATCCAAACATACTTTGTGCTGATGTAGTTGGCTTTGAAGTCCACCTAATAGTTGATAATTTTGTTCCTCTGTACTGAACTGGTTGATACAAATTCTTTGAAGAACAAGGTACTGTCCGAATGGAATGGCCTACACGTTTTTGTAACTTCGTTCCATCAAACTAGACATAAAACACATCGCGTTCGCTCAAATACCTTTGGACACCAAACCAAAATACAACAGCTAAAACGGTTCTTTCATAAAAGTTGTCAGGACCTCATTCACACCCTCGTTTTGAGTACATATTGGTCCATTGTATTGAAATGAAGGGAATTGTAAAGACTGAAAGCCATCTTTGCTAAGCGTTGATTCCCGAACATAGGCTGAATGAACATAGCCCAAAGTTCCTGAACACAGCACTTTTCAGGTTTCCTACTTCTTGAATGATGCACAACTCAAAGATTCATTTGGTGACTAGAGACCCAATCAGGAAACGGCTTGACTGGATAAGGAAAATAACTGGATTTTAAATTCACGTCGTTTTATCACAATTAAACATCCTCAGGTTCTTTATTATTCAGTAAAACCATCACCAGACTTTTGTTTTCAACAGATACATTGTTGAATAAGGTGAAGGTATAATCTCTCAAAGATGAAATTGTTGAATAAAGTGAAGGTATAATCTCTCAAAGATACATTGTTGAATAAGGTGAAGGTATAATCTCTCAAAGATACATTGTTGAATAAGGTGAAGGTATAATCTCTCAAAGATACATTATTGAATAAGGTGAAAGTATAATCTCTCAAAGATACATTGTTGAATAAGGTGAATGTATAATCTCTCAAAGATACATTGTTCAATAAGGTGAAGGTATAGTCTCTCAAAGATACATTGTTGAATAAGGTGAAGGTATAATCTCTCAAAGATACATTATTGAATAAGGTGAAAGTATAATCTCTCAAAGATACATTGTTGAATAAGGTGAAGGTATAATCTCTCAAAGATACATTGTTGAATAAGGTGAAGGTATAATCTCTCAAAGATACATTGTTGAATAAGGTGAAGGTATAATCTCTCAAAGATACATTGTTGAATAAGGTGAAGGTATAATCTCTCAAATATACATTGTTAAATAAGGTGAAGGTATAATCTCTCAAAGATACATTGTTGAATAAAGTGAAGGTATAATCTCTCAAAGATACATTGTTGAATAAGGTGAAGGTATAATCTCTGAAAGATGAAATTGTTGAATAAGGTGAAGGTATAATCTCTCAAAGATACATTGTTGAATAAGGTGAAGGTATAATCTCTCAAAGATACATTGTTGAATAAGGTGAAGGTATAATCTCTCAAAGATACATTTGTTGAATAAGGTGAAGGTATAATCTCTCAAAGATACATTTGTTGAATAAGGTGAAGGTATAATCTCTCAAAGATACATTGTTGAATAAAGTGAAGGTATAATCTCTCAAAGATACATTGTTGAATAAGGTGAAGGTATAATCTCTCAAAGATACATTGTTGAATAAGGTGAAGGTATAATCTCTCAAAGATACATTGTTGAATAAGGTGAAGGTATAATCTCTCAAAGATACATTGTTGAATAAGGTGAAGGTATAATCTCTCAAAGATACATTGTTGAATAAGGTGAAGGTATAATCTCTCAAAGATGAAATTGTTGATTAAGGTGAAGGTATAATCTCTCAAAGATACATTGTTGAATAAGGTGAAGGTATAATCTCTCAAAGATACATTGTTGAATAAGGTGAAGGTATAATCTCTCAAAGATACATTGTTGAATAAGGTGAAGGTATAATCTCTCAAAGATACATTGTTGAATAAGGTGAAGGTATAATCTCTCAAAGATGAAATTGTTGAATAAAGTGAAGGTATAATCTCTCAAAGATACATTGTTGAATAAAGTGAAGGTATAATCTCTCAAAGATGAAATTGTTGAATAAAGTGAAGGTATAATCTCTCAAAGATACATTGTTGAATAAAGTGAAGGTATAATCTCTCAAGGGTAAAATTGTTGAATAAGGTGAAGGTATAATCTCTCAAGGGTAAAATTGTTGAATAAGGTGAAGGTATAATCTCTCAAAGATACATTGTTGAATAAGGTGAAGGTATAATCTCTCAAAGATACATTGTTGAATAAGGTGAAGGTATAATCTCTCAAAGATACATTGTTGAATAAAGTGAAGGTATAATCTCTCAAAGATACATTGTTGAATAAAGTGAAGGTATAATCTCTCAAAGATGAAATTTTTGAATAAAGTGAAGGTATAATCTCTCAAAGATACATTGTTGAATAAAGTGAAGGTATAATCTCTCAAAAATACATTGTTGAATAAGGTGAAGGTATAATCTCTCAAAGATACATTGTTGAATAAGGTGAAGGTATAATCTCTCAAAGATACATTGTTGAATAAGGTGAAGGTATAATCTCTCAAAGATACATTGTTGAATAAAGTGAAGGTATAATCTCTCAAAGATACATTGTTGAATAAGGTGAAGGTATAATCTCTCAAAGATGAAATTGTTGAATAAGGTGAAGGTATAATCTCTCAAAGATGAAATTGTTGAATAAAGTGAAGGTATAATCTCTCAAAGATACATTGTTGAATAAAGTGAAGGTATAATCTCTCAAGGGTAAAATTGTTGAATAAGGTGAAGGTATAATCTCTCAAGGGTAAAATTGTTGAATAAGGTGAAGGTATAATCTCTCAAAGATACATTGTTGAATAAGGTGAAGGTATAATCTCTCAAAGATACATTGTTGAATAAGGTGAAGGTATAATCTCTCAAAGATACATTGTTGAATAAAGTGAAGGTATAATCTCTCAAAGATACATTGTTGAATAAAGTGAAGGTATAATCTCTCAAAGATGAAATTTTTGAATAAAGTGAAGGTATAATCTCTCAAAGATACATTGTTGAATAAAGTGAAGGTATAATCTCTCAAAAATACATTGTTGAATAAGGTGAAGGTATAATCTCTCAAAGATACATTGTTGAATAAGGTGAAGGTATAATCTCTCAAAGATACATTGTTGAATAAGGTGAAGGTATAATCTCTCAAAGATACATTGTTGAATAAAGTGAAGGTATAATCTCTCAAAGATACATTGTTGAATAAGGTGAAGGTATAATCTCTCAAAGATGAAATTGTTGAATAAGGTGAAGGTATAATCTCTCAAAGATACATTGTTGAATAAGGTGAAGGTATAATCTCTCAAAGATACATTGTTGAATAAGGTGAAGGTATAATCTCTCAAAGATACATTGTTGAATAAGGTGAAGGTATAATCTCTCAAAGATACATTGTTGAATAAAGTGAAGGTATAATCTCTCAAAGATGAAATTGTTGAATAAGGTGAAGGTATAATCTCTCAAAGATACATTGTTGAATAAGGTGAAGGTATAATCTCTCAAAGATACATTGTTGAATAAGGTGAAGGTATAATCTCTCAAAGATACATTGTTGAATAAGGTGAAGGTATAATCTCTCAAAGATACATTGTTGAATAAGGTGAAGGTATAATCTCTCAAAGATACATTGTTGAATAAAGTGAAGGTATAATCTCTCAAAGATACATTGTTGAATAAGGTGAAGGTATAATCTCTCAAAGATACATTGTTGAATAAGGTGAAGGTATAATCTCTCAAAGATACATTGTTGAATAAGGTGAAGGTATAATCTCTCAAAGATACATTGTTGAAGAAGGTGAAGGTATAATCTCTCAAAGATACATTGTTGAATAAGGTGAAGGTATAATCTCTCAAAGATGAAATTGTTGATTAAGGTGAAGGTATAATTTCTCAAAGAGGGACGTTTGGTTCTTTATCTGCAACCATTTTGTGCTTGTTTTTTAATCTTATTCAAGATTTTCGAAAAAAATATTGAACAAGAGTAGTTTTGTATTGTTAAACAACACGAAATTCAAGTATGCTCCAATTGTTTTGTGCTGGTACATACTGCTGTCACTGATAACCGTTTTCGGTTCTATTGTACACATTGTTATATGAAGAGTTAATTATATTGTTTTTATAGTTGACACCGCTGTGCATAATAGTTACCCTGAAACGTCCTCTTGGTTAATGGAGTATACAAATCTATAATTTTGGTATGTTTCTCTGTTTCTTGTACATATTATTACATAACAGGGCAAATACCCCTTTACATTAATTTTGTCTATCTATTACCTTATACGTTGTATGTAACAATGTACGTAACCATCCAGATTCATTTTTGTCTGTCTACGTACTTTCCGTATTTACTGCTACGTAACAATGCACATAACCATCCAGTTTTAAGAAATTAGTTTGTAATTAAAACTAAAAAGTTCAAAGATATTTTCGTACACTGGTTTTACGTTATCGTTTAATAATTATCGGTTGAAACGTGATCAACCACAATACTTCGTTATGCCTGCTGTTTGTGTCTTGAGTTGTAACGTAGGACGACAGTAGGAATAGCGATACGTTGTACAGAACCGAAACGGTAATGCAAGTTCTCGTTGCACGTCTTTCTGTGAAATAGCTAACAGCAATGCGACATCATCAACAAATAGGACATTATTAAATTATTAGGTTATTTATCACTGATTCAAATACATTAGATACATAAAGATTGGAGATTCAGGTTTGATTCAGTAAGTTGAAGACCACGAAACTTCCAAAGTTTGTTAGTCACGTGCTTGAAACATATTCAAAATAATTTCTTTCTTTACAAACTTATGTTATTGTTGTCCCGGAAAATATTTGTTTGCTTATTTTTGAATTTCGCGCAAAGCAACACGAGGGCTATCTCCGCTAGCCGTCCCTAATTTAGCAGTGTAAGAGTAGAGGGAAGGCATCAACACCCACCGCCAGCTCTTGAGCTGCTCTTTTACCAACGAATAGTGGGGTTGACCGTTACATTATAACGTCCCCCACGGCTGAAAGGGTAAGCATATTTGGAGTGACGGGAATTCGAACCCACAATTCTCAGATTACCAGTCAAGTGCCTTAACCACATGGCTATGAAGCAAAACACCAGGGTTCTGATTATTAATGTGGAACTTCTCTCCTAATTTGAACCTATCTCTATGGAGTATCAGTTTATATTAATACTAGACTTCGTATACTGTTAAAATTTAGTTTCCAGGTAAATATTGGTCAATAGCTGGATTAGGGTCAACTGGTTTCCAATAAAAAGAAAAACTGACTGTATTCCACTTGGAATTCCAGAAAGAACTGGTGCTAATGTCCATTTAACAAAGGCAAGATTTCATTCCTGTTTTTAAGAGCAGAAAATTTGAATGTTTTGAGTTGTTGCTAAAATAATTAACACTTCTGTTATTTCGGAATATCTCCTCAATTGTTTGTTTGTTTGTTTGTTTTTTAATTTCGCGCAAAGCTTCAAGAGGGCTATTTTCGCTAATCATCCATAATTTTGCAGTGTTAGATTAGAGGGAAGACAGTTAGTCATCACTCACCGCCAACTTTTGGGCTAGTCTTTTACCAACGAATAGTTGGATTGACCGTCAAATTATAATGCCCCAACGGCTGAAAGAGCGGGCATGTTTAGTGGGACTAGAATTCGAACCACCGATCTGAGCAGACTGCGAGTCAAGCGCCCTAACCATCTGGCCATGCCGGGCCAAACTATAGGAAGAGCAGCTACCCAACAGCACCCACTGTTATCTCTTGAGCTACGCTTTTAAAATAAATAGAAGGATTGACCGTCACCTAATAACGCACCCATGGCTGAAAGGACGACCATATTCGTTGAAAGGGATTCGAACTTGCGACTATCAGCTTAAGAGTCGAGTGCTATAAGCACAGGCCATGACGGGCTGCTGACATTGAATTAAATATGGTGCTTTAGTTTTTCAACTGATTCCAAGTATCTCGACCCTCTGTAGCTCAGCAGTAAGTTTGACAAGTCATTTTTTGTTTGTTTTTTAATTTCGCACAAAGCTACTCGAGGGCTATCTGTGCTAGCCGTCCTTAATTTAGCAGTGTAAGACTAGAGGGAAGGCAGTTAGTCATCACCACCCACCGCCAACTCTTGGGCTACTCTTTTACCAACGAATAGTGGGATTGACGGTCACATTATAACGCCCCCACGGCTGGGAGGGCGAGCATGTTTGGCGCGAACCCGCGACCCTCAGATTACGAGTCGCACGCCTTAACATGCTTGGCCATGCCGGGCCTTGACAAGTCATAACGCTGAAAATTGGGTTTCGGTACCCGCAGAATTCAGTCCACAGTCAAACGAGTCTTTAACCTTGCACTTAACGATAAATAACTCGATAAACCAAACATTTTGATATACTTATGTCCAGCTTCCTGGAATACAAACCTCCAAGTGTTCGCTTCCTTTTCATGATAATTACTTAACTCTATGCATTTCTTCGAAAGCCCCACTAAGGAATAAAATAATAACAGAATGAAAGCAAGGAGGACGTTGTTGGTTGGACAAGTACACTGATTTTTCTTCTTTATTTCCTGAAGTGTTACTGTCAAGAGTTCAACACGAGCTCAGCGAGGAAGATACGTCACGTGCTATAATGTCTCGTGTCTCTCGTCATTTCGTGATAAGTAATTTTATTTTTATAAGTTTGTAGCTTGGCGCAGATTGATAGAAGCTGAAAAATAAACCTTCCAGAAGAAAGTTATACAACTAAGCATTCATGTCATCCAATATTTATTGTTCCTCATATTTCTAGGAACAAATTGTGTTTTTTTTTCTTTATTGTTTTCGAATTTGTTTGTTCGTTGAATTTGGTGCAAAACTACTCAAAGGCTAGCTACGGTATTCGTCCCTAACTTACCAGTAATAAAACTAGAGGAAAAAGCAACTCGCCAACACTACCCACCGCCAACTATTGAGTTATTCTTTTACCAATGAATAACGGAATTGATCATTTCTAACCACTAGGTCATGCCAGGCGGTTTTCCAAATATAAAATCGTACAGTGCTATGTTGTAAGTAAATAAACTTGTAGCAAGACTTAAGAAACAAATAACATGAAACTGAGTGGGGACATGTGATATTGACTGGCTGTCCTATCTCTAGATGCTAGCTCAAACTTACAGATGGCTTTACCACAGATCTCTATCTTGACCATTCGATCCGCGGGCACACAACGTATTGTTTATGTTACAAATATTAATATCTTTTTAAGACAAGGTTTAATTAATTTCACGACTTTCAAAAAGTTAGACATTTTTATAGATAAAGCATGGTATTAAGTGATAAAACCCGAACTGGGTAAGGTAAGTAAAGAGCATTCTTACCTTTACAGGAACACAAACGAGTATCAAGAGAAGGTCAGCGGATGCCAGACTAGCAAGAAAAATGTTACTAATAGTGCGCATGCGTCTGAATCTGACCACCGTGTACATAATGAGAATGTTTCCGGTCAAGCCAATAATAAGGGTGAGGCCGTACACGATGCTGGTAGGAATCAAATCGTCCAGAAAGAACGTTCCAAAGCTGTCGTTAGGGTCGTAGTCGTACAGAAACGTGGAATTCACCGAGTTGTTTTTCTCGTCATCAGCATATTCAGTGTTATTCAATACTAATTCTCTCTCTTCGTCTCCCATAATTAGGGCTACTGGTGATGTACCCTCCATTGCTCGATCAACAAACTAGGCAATACCTAGACAAAGACAACAATTAATTACAATAATTAGCTGGACCAAGAAAAGATTCCTGTAAATATGCTCAATTGAATACTTTAGAGAAAACAATTAAAACGGGAACAGCTAAAACAGGAACGCACCGCATTAATTGCTTAACGCAATATCTGAAAAAACAACAACAAAATTCTAGCATTCACCTAGAAAAGATTTGTTTGTTTTGGAATTTCGCACAAACCTACACGAGGCTATCTGCGCTAGCCGTTCCTAATTTAGCAGTGTAAGACTAGAGGGAAGGCAGCTAGTTATCACTACCCACTGCCAACTCTTGGGCTACTCTTTCAATAACGAATAACGGGATTGACTGATACATTTATAACACTCCCACGATTGAAAGGCCGAGCATGTTTGGTGGAATAGGGATTCAAACCTGCGACCCTTAGATTACGAATCGAACACCTTAACCACCTGGACTACAGCGTATTGATTATGCAATTAAATGCATAAAATAGAACAATAAAATGTATCTAGAAGTTAATTATAAAAAACGTTGCAGCATAGTATGGGTCGAAACAAACCACACGTTTGAAACTGTTAACAAGTGGAATACAAAAGGTGTTAAACATCTATTACGTAATGTATGTCATTTTGAATAGCTTGAAACTGAGTTAAATTATAATTTAGAAATTAAATACGTATCGATACGTATTCAATTAATGGTACTCGCCAACACCGAACGCTATAACGAAACATGCTAAATAGAAAACAGGCAAATATTTTGCTCAGAATTTTAGTGTAAGTTACAGGAATTAGGTAGTAGACTAAGAAAAGCTAACCCTCACGTACATGAGATAATGATACGAGAGACACTGAAATCTAACTGCTAGAAAGGGCCAGTTAGTAACACGAGAAAGTTAAAGACAAACAGGCATATAAACAATGAAAGAGCTCAGGTAAAACATGTAGTAAACAACAGAACAAATTACGAAAATAATCATATAGTAAACAACAGAACAAATTACGAAAATAATCATATAGTAAACAACAGAACAAATTACGAAAATAATCATATAGTAAACAACAGAACAAATTACGAAAATAATCATATAGTAAACAACAGGCCAGCAAGAACAAATTACGAAAATAATCATATAGTAAACAACAGAACAAATTACGAAAATAATCATACAGTAAACAACAGAACAAATTACGAAAATAATCATATAGTAAACAACAGAACAAATTACGAAAATAATCATATAGTAAACAACAGAACAAATTACGAAAATAATCATATAGTAAACAACAGAACAAATTACGAAAATAATCATATAGTAAACAACAGAACAAATTACGAAAATAATCATATAGTAAACAACAGAACAAATTACGAAAATAATCATATAGTAAACAACAGAACAAATTACGAAAATAATCATATAGTAAACAACAGAACAAATTACGAAAATAATCATATAGTAAACAACAGAACAAATTACGAAAATAATCATATAGTAAACAACAGAACAAATTACGAAAATAATCATATAGTAAACAACAGAACAAATTACGAAAATAATCATATAGTAAACAACAGGCCAGCAAGAACAAATTACGAAAATAATCATATAGTAAACAACAGAACAAATTACGAAAATAATCATACAGTAAACAACAGAACAAATTACGAAAATAATCATATAGTAAACAACAGAACAAATTACGAAAATAATCATATAGTAAACAACAGAACAAATTACGAAAATAATCATATAGTAAACAACAGAACAAATTACGAAAATAATCATATAGTAAACAACAGGCCAGCAAGAACAAATTACGAAAATAATCATATAGTAAACAACAGAACAAATTACGAAAATAATCATATAGTAAACAACAGAACAAATTACGAAAATAATCATATAGTAAACAACAGAACAAATTACGAAAATAATCATATAGTAAACAACAGAACAAATTACGAAAATAATCATATAGTAAACAACAGAACAAATTACGAAAATAATCATATAGTAAACAACAGAACAAATTACGAAAATAATCATATAGTAAACAACAGAACAAATTACGAAAATAATCATATAGTAAACAACAGAACAAATTACGAAAATAATCATATAGTAAACAACAGAACAAATTACGAAAATAATCATATAGTAAACAACAGAACAAATTACGAAAATAATCATATAGTAAACAACAGAACAAATTACGAAAATAATCATATAGTAAACAACAGAACAAATTACGAAAATAATCATACAGTAAACAACAAAACAAATTACGAAAATAATCATATAGTAAACAACAGAACAAATTACGAAAATAATCATATAGTAAACAACAGAACAAATTACGAAAATAATCATACAGTAAACAACAGAACAAATTACGAAAATAATCATATAGTAAACAACAGAACAAATTACGAAAATAATCATATAGTAAACAACAGAACAAATTACGAAAATAATCATATAGTAAACAACAGAACAAATTACGAAAATAATCATATAGTAAACAACAGAACAAATTACGAAAATAATCATATAGTAAACAACAGAACAAATTACGAAAATAATCATATAGTAAACAACAGAACAAATTACGAAAATAATCATATAGTAAACAACAGAACAAATTACGAAAATAATCATACAGTAAACAACAGAACAAATTACGAAAATAATCATATAGTAAACAACAGAACAAATTACGAAAATAATCATATAGTAAACAACAGAACAAATTACGAAAATAATCATACAGTAAACAACAGAACAAATTACGAAAATAATCATATAGTAAACAACAGAACAAATTACGAAAATAATCATATAGTAAACAACAGAACAAATTACGAAAATAATCATATAGTAAACAACAGAACAAATTACGAAAATAATCATACAGTAAACAACAGAACAAATTACGAAAATAATCATATAGTAAACAACAGAACAAATTACGAAAATAATCATATAGTAAACAACAGAACAAATTACGAAAATAATCATACAGTAAACAACAGAACAAATTACGAAAATAATCATATAGTAAACAACAGAACAAATTACGAAAATAATCATACAGTAAACAACAGAACAAATTACGAAAATAATCATATAGTAAACAACAGAACAAATTACGAAAATAATCATATAGTAAACAACAGAACAAATTACGAAAATAATCATACAGTAAACAACAGAACAAATTACGAAAATAATCATATAGTAAACAACAGAACAAATTACGAAAATAATCATATAGTAAACAACAGAACAAATTACGAAAATAATCATACAGTAAACAACAGAACAAATTACGAAAATAATCATATAGTAAACAACAGAACAAATTACGAAAATAATCATATAGTAAACAACAGAACAAATTACGAAAATAATCATATAGTAAACAACAGAACAAATTACGAAAATAATCATACAGTAAACAACAGAACAAATTACGAAAATAATCATATAGTAAACAACAGAACAAATTACGAAAATAATCATATAGTAAACAACAGAACAAATTACGAAAATAATCATACAGTAAACAACAGAACAAATTACGAAAATAATCATATAGTAAACAACAGAACAAATTACGAAAATAATCATATAGTAAACAACAGAACAAATTACGAAAATAATCATATAGTAAACAACAGAACAAATTACGAAAATAATCATATAGTAAACAACAGAACAAATTACGAAAATAATCATATAGTAAACAACAGGCCAGCAAGAACAAATTACGAAAATAATCATATAGTAAACAACAGGCCAAGCCGGCAAGAACAAATTACGAAAATAATCATATAGTAAACAACAGGCCGGCAAGAACAAATTACGAAAATAATCATATAGTAAACAACAGGCCGGCAAGAACAAATTACGAAAATAATCATATACTAAACAACAGGCCGGCAAGAACAAATTACGAAAATAATCATATAGTAAACAACAGGCCAAGCCGGCAAGAACAAATTACGAAAATAATCACATAGTAAACAACAGGCCAAGCCGGCAAGAACAAATTACGAAAATAATCACATAGTAAACAAGAGGCAAAGCCGGCAAGAACAAATTACGAAAATAATCATATAGTAAACAACAGGCCAGCAAGAACAAATTACGAAAATAATCATATAGTAAACAACAGGCCAGCAAGAACAAATTACGAAAATAATCATATAGTAAACAACAGGCCAAGCCGGCAAGAACAAATTACGAAAATAATCATATAGTAAACAACAGGCCAAGCCGGCAAGAACAAATTACGAAAATAATCATATAGTAAACAACAGGCCAAGCCAGCAAGAACAAATTACGAAAATAATCATATAGTAAACAACAGGCCGGCAAGAACAAATTACGAAAATAATCATATAGTAAACAACAGGCCAGCAAGAACAAATTACGAAAATAATCATATAGTAAACAACAGGCCAAGCCGGCAAGAACAAATTACGAAAATAATCATATAGTAAACAACAGGCCAAGCCAGCAAGAACAAATTACGAAAATAATCATATAGTAAACAACAGGCCGGCAAGAACAAATTACGAAAATAATCATATAGTAAACAGCAGGCCGGCAAGAACAAATTACGAAAATAATCATATAGTAAACAACAGGCCAAGCCGGCAAGAACAAATTACGAAAATAATCATATAGTAAACAACAGGCCAAGCCGGCAAGAACAAATTACGAAAATAATCATATAGTAAACAACAGGCCAAGCCGGCAAGAACAAATTACGAAAATAATCATATAGTAAACAACAGGCCAAGCCAGCAAGAACAAATTACGAAAATAATCATATAGTAAACAACAGGCCGGCAAGAACAAATTACGAAAATAATCATATAGTAAACAACAGGCCAAGCCGGCAAGAACAAATTACGAAAATAATCATATAGTAAACAACAGGCCAAGCCGGCAAGAACAAATTACGAAAATAATCATATAGTAAACAACAGGCCAAGCCGGCAAGAACAAATTTCGAAAATAATCATATAGTAAACAACAGGCCAAGCCGGCAAGAACAAATTACGAAAATAATCATATAGTAAACAACAGGCCAAGCCAGCAAGAACAAATTACGAAAATAATCATATAGTAAACAACAGGCCGGCAAGAACAAATTACGAAAATAATCATATAGTAAACAACAGGCCGGCAAGAACAAATTACGAAAATAATCATATAGTAAACAACAGGCCAAGCCGGCAAGAACAAATTACGAAAATAATCATATAGTAAACAACAGGCCAAGCCGGCAAGAACAAATTACGAAAATAATCATATAGTAAACAAGAGGCCAAGCCGGCAAGAACAAATTACGAAAATAATCATATAGTAAACAAGAGGCCAAGCCGGCAAGAACAAATTACGAAAATAATCATATAGTAAACAAGAGGCCAAGCCGGCAAGAACAAATTACGAAAATAATCATATAGTAAACAACAGGCCAAGCCGGCAAGAACAAATTACGAAAATAATCATATAGTAAACAACAGGCTAAGCCGGCAAGAACAAATTACGAAAATAATCATATAGTAAACAACAGGCCAAGCCGGCAAGAACAAATTACGAAAATAATCATATAGTAAACAACAGGCCAAGCCGGCAAGAACAAATTACGAAAATAATCATATAGTAAACAACAGGCCAAGCCGGCAAGAACAAATTACGAAAATAATCATATAGTAAACAACAGGCCAAGCCGGCAAGAACAAATTACGAAAATAATCATATAGTAAACAACAGGCCAAGCCGGCAAGAACAAATTACGAAAATAATCATATAGTAAACAACAGGCCAAGCCGGCAAGAACAAATTACGAAAATAATCATATAGTAAACAACAGGCCAAGCCGGCAAGAACAAATTACGAAAATAATCATATAGTAAACAACAGGCCAAGCCGGCAAGAACAAATTACGAAAATAATCATATAGTAAACAACAGGCCAAGCCGGCAAGAACAAATTACGAAAATAATCATATAGTAAACAACAGGCCAAGCCGGCAAGAACAAATTACGAAAATAATCATATAGTAAACAACAGGCCAAGCCGGCAAGAACAAATTACGAAAATAATCATATAGTAAACAACAGGCCAAGCCGGCAAGAACAAATTACGAAAATAATCATATAGTAAACAACAGGCCAAGCCGGCAAGAACAAATTACGAAAATAATCATATAGTAAACAACAGGCCAAGCCGGCAAGAACAAATTACGAAAATAATCATATAGTAAACAACAGGCCAAGCCGGCAAGAACAAATTACGAAAATAATCATATAGTAAACAACAGGCCAAGCCGGCAAGAACAAATTACGAAACTAATCATATAGTAAACAACAGGCCAAGCCGGCAAGAACAAATTACGAAAATAATCATATAGTAAACAACAGGCCAAGCCGGCAAGAACAAATTACGAAAATAATCATATAGTAAACAACAGGCCAAGCCAGCAAGAACAAATTACGAAAATAATCATATAGTAAACAACAGGCCGGCAAGAACAAATTACGAAAATAATCATATAGTAAACAACAGGCCAAGCCGGCAAGAACAAATTACGAAAATAATCATATAGTAAACAACAGGCCAAACCGGCAAGAACAAATTACGAAAATAATCATATAGTAAACAACAGGCCAAGCCGGCAAGAACAAATTACGAAAATAATCATATAGTAAACAACAGGCCAAGCCGGCAAGAACAAATTACGAAAATAATCATATAGTAAACAACAGGCCAAGCCGCCAAGAACAAATTACGAAAATAATCATATAGTAAACAACAGGCCAAGCCGGCAAGAACAAATTACGAAAATAATCATATAGTAAACAACAGGCCAAGCCGGCAAGAACAAATTACGAAAATAATCATATAGTAAACAACAGGCCAAGCCGGCAAGAACAAATTACGAAAATAATCATATAGTAAACAACAGGCCAAGCCGCCAAGAACAAATTACGAAAATAATCATATAGTAAACAACAGGCCAAGCCGGCAAGAACAAATTACGAAAATAATCATATAGTAAACAACAGGCCAAGCCGGCAAGAACAAATTACGAAAATAATCATATAGTAAACAACAGGCCAAGCCGGCAAGAACAAATTACGAAAATAATCATATAGTAAACAACAGGCCAAGCCGGCAAGAACAAATTACGAAAATAATCATATAGTAAACAACAGGGCAAGCCGGCAAGAACAAATTACGAAAATAATCATAAAGTGCAAAATGTTTGAAAGGCGGAATATAGTGACACTTTGCTAGAGACAGTTTGAGGAGAGAACATAACAAATATAAACGTTTATAAAAAAATACAGTTGTGTATATTAACCATGATGAAGACGCAAAGGCGAAACGTTGGTTGAGATATATACACAAATATTTTTTTTATATATCTAATAGTATAAAATATTTTAGATTCACGCTATTGCTTACTATAATAGTTATTATTTAGTTTATTTAGCGATTTAATATTTACTAATTATTTCCTTTCATAATAAGAGAGGTAAAAGTAATCGTTTTTATTTTAAGTGAATAGTTATGACTAGTTTGGTTGCGTAACTTGGTAAGAGTCTTATGTTGTGTGTGTCTTTCATCTGTTTTAGTATTGTTGGCACAAACATGAACCTTTGGTATTATTATTATAACCTTAAGTGAGTATTGCCGCACTATAGCGTCGCCTGCGTAGTTTATAGAAAATTCGAGATCTCAGTTAAGCATGTTATAAATATAGGCGACCAAGTGAGAGCAAGTAAAATAAAGTTCAGTGAGAAAAAGAGTTAGAAAATGTGAAGTTAGCCGGCATGTGAGTGATTGGCTTTAACAGGTGATCTTATAAAGTGAGTTTCACAGTTTATCAGATATAAGGAAAATAATTTGCTTTGTCTGTTTGAATCTGTCTGTGTGGACTATGATGAAAGGATGCAATTATTTGAAATTCGAGATACAACTGTAGTAACCCATACAGTAACGTATGTGAATTTATCGCAGATTGTATAGTAAGAAACAAAGCTGAGAAGAAAAAAAAACCCTCTCTTGTGAATTAAATTATAAATGACATAATTGATTTAACCTGTGTGGACTTTGACTAGAAAAGCGAATTATTTAGAGTTTTAGATATAATTGTGATATTGTATAGTCTAAAGAATTTTTGTACATACATTTGACTTGTTCTGTATATGTATTATTATTGGGCCCGGCATGGCCTAGCGCGTAAGGCGTGCGACTCGTAATCCGAGGGTCGCGGGTTCGCGCCCGCGTCGCGCTAAACATGCTCGCCCTCCCAGCCGTGGGGGTGTATAATGTTACGGTCAATCCCACTATGCGTTGGTAAAAGAGTAGCCCAAGAGTTGGCGGTGGGTGGTGATGACTAGCTGCCTTCCCTCTAGTCTTACACTGCTAAATTAGGGACGGCTAGCACAGATAGCCCTCGAGTAGCTTTGTGCGAAATTCCCAAACAAACAATGTATTATTATTATTGGATTAAGTGGATTGTGTGTTGTTTGTCTATTGTTCGAATTTTTCGCCAACTAGTCACAGACACGCACTGTAAAAAAATCAATTATAAAACCTTAACAGAGTAGTTTTATCCAAATGTGTAATTTTCTCTAGTATGTACTGCAAATTTTTAAAGATAACAAGTAGAAAACATTAAATGGGACTGAAGAACATATGTTCCGCGTGTGTCAAACAGTAAAGTCCTCACTGTGTTTTTGCAGTCCTAACTGTGTCTTTGCAATATCCACAATAGCAAGGTTTTTAAAGCCGGTTTCAAATGGCACAAGAGGGCGTCGATCTACTTCTCCTAACAACTATCACCCACCATACAGCTGGACTGATTGGAATAAGAGTGGTAAAGTGTCTTGTTCAAGGCCACAACAGAATGATACGAGCTCTCTTCGACCTCGCGCCCATAACTCGCCCTCTCTGTCTGGCTAAAGAGATATCTTACAAGGTAACTCGGTATCGAGTTTCACGAAATAGTTGGTAACTTCAACAGAAAAAACAGTTGTAGCAGATAAAATGAAACATAATTCCAGTAAGAATTATAAACTAAAGTAGATGGAGTTCAAAATACCATGGGTTGTATATCAATCATATATCGCGTCAATAAAATTACACCAGTAGTTAGTTTTAAAATAGACAGAATAGAATGTTTGTTATTAACTGACACAAGCTCTGGGTTTTTTTCTGCTTAGTATAAAAAAAATTAACATTATTAAATAATATATAGAAAGTAATTTCAAAGAGTATCTCAACTTCAATAACTAAACATTCAACAAGACGATAGGAAAGTATCCTGTTTAAGTAAAAGATGGAGAGGTGAAACGAGATAGAAGTTCCCCTAGTGGCACAGCACTATGGCTGCGGAGTCGCTCCGTTAAAACCGGGTTTCGAGAGCCGTGATGGGCAGAACCATAGATATCCTATTGTGTAGCTTTGTGTTTAATTCTGAAGAAACAAATATAGATAAAGAAAAAAACGTGATTTACAAGGACAGGTGTTTCTAAGAAGTCACAACATTGATGTATCCATTACTAGAGGTTGGTTCGGGATTATGCCATCTCGCTCGCTCAGTAATGTAGTCAGACACCGAGCACGTGCAATGAGCATGGCAGTGGCGATCTAAAATTAAAACGTAATACTACTGATAGTTTACTCAGGCATACACCCCATGGTACTGATATTAATCCTTGTGATGATAACGCAATAACACTAATTCCCTTTGTAATTATAAGGCAGCAGTATCATAGTATTGTCAACTCATAATAACTCAAATAATAACGCAATAATACTGATACTGCACGTAATAATACAATATGTAGTTTAAATGATGGTAGGGATTTTAGTTGTGTGTTTTTCTTACAGCAAAGCCACAAAGGGCTCTCTGCTCAGCCCACCGAGGGGTATCGAACCCTGATTTTAGCGTTGACAATCTGGGGATTTTAGTGTCATGATAAAAATACAACTAGTACTAGTAAAACACTAAGCCTAGTAGTGGCGATAAAAGTACAACTAGTACCAGTAAAACACTAAGCCGAGTAATAGCGATAAAAGTACAACTAGTACTAGTAAAACACTAAGCCTAGTAGTAGCGATAAAAGTACAACTAGTACTAGTAAAACACTAAGCCGAGTAGTAGCGATAAAAGTACAACTTGTACTAGTAAAACACTAAAGCCGAGTAGTAGCGATAAAAGTACAACTAGTACTAGTAAAACACTGCCGAGTAGTAGCGATAAAAGTACAACTAGTACTAGTAAAACACACTGCCGAGTAGTAGCGATAAAAGTACAACTAGTACTAGTAAAACACTAAAGCCGAGTAGTAGCGATAAAAATACAACTAGTGCTAGTAAAACACTAAAGCCGAGTAGTAGCGATAAAAGTACAACTAGTGCTAGTAAAACACTAAAGCCTAGTAGTAGCGATAAAGTACAACTAGTACTAGTAAAACACTAAAGCCGAGTAGTAGCGATAAAAGTACAACTAGTACTAGTAAAACACTGCCGAGTAGTAGCGATAAAAGTACAACTAGTACTAGTAAAACACTAAGCCGAGTAGTAGCGATAAAAGTACAACTAGTACTAAGTAAAACACTAAGCCGAGTAGTAGCGATAAAAGTACAACTAGTACCTAGTAAAACACTAAGCCGAGTAGTAGCGATAAAAGTACAACTAGTACTAGTAAAACACTAAAGCCGAGTAGTAGCGATAAAAGCACAACTAGTACTAAGTAAAACACTAAGCCGAGTAGTAGCGATAAAAGTACAACTAGTACTAGTAAAACACTAAGCCTAGTAGTAGCGATAAAAGTACAACTAGTACTAGTAAAACACTAAGCCTAGTAGTAGCGATAAAAGTACAACTAGTACTAGTAAAACACTAAGCCGAGTAGTAGCGATAAAAGTACAACTAGTACTAGTAAAACACTAAAGCCGAGTAGTAGCGATAAAAGCACAACTAGTACTAGTAAAACACTAAGCCGAGTAGTAGCGATAAAAGTACAACTAGTGCTAGTAAAACACTAAGCCGAGTAGTAGCGATAAAAAGCACAACTAGTACTAGTAAAACACTGCCGAGTAGTAGCGATAAAAGTACAACTAGTACTAGTAAAAAACACTGCCGAGTAGTAGCGATAAAAAGCACAACTAGTACTAAGTAAAACACTAAGCCTAGTAGTAGCGATAAAAGCACAACTAGTATTAGTAAAACACTAAGCCTAGTAGTAGCGATAAAAGCAACAACTAGTACTAGTAAAACACTAAGCCTAGTAGTAGCGATAAAAGTACAACTAGTACTAGTAAAACACTAAAGCCGAGTGGTGGCGATAAAAGTACAACTAGTACTAGTAAAACACTAAACCGAGTAGTGGCGATAAAAGCACAACTAGTACTAGTAAAACACTAAGCCGAGTAGTAGCGATAAAAGTACAACTAGTACTAGTAAAACACTAAGCCGAGTAGTAGCGATAAAAGTACAACTAGTACTAGTAAAACACTAAGCCGAGTAGTAGCGATAAAAATACAACTAGTACTAGTAAAACACTAAGCCGAGTAGTAGCGATAAAAGTACAACTAGTACTAGTAAAACACTAAGCCGAGTAGTAGCGATAAAAGTACAACTAGTACTAGTAAAACACTAAGCCGAGTAGTAGCGATAAAAGTACAACTAGTACTAGTAAAACACTAAGCCGAGTAGTAGCGATAAAAGTACAACTAGTACTAGTAAAACACTAAGCCGAGTAGTAGCGATAAAATACAACTAGTACTAGTAAAACACTAAGCCGAGTAGTAGCGATAAAAGTACAACTAGTACTAGTAAAACACTAAGCCTAGTAGTAGCGATAAAAGTACAACTAGTACTAGTAAAACACTAAGCCGAGTAGTAGCGATAAAAGTACAACTAGTACTAGTAAAACACTAAAGCCGAGTAGTAGCGATAAAAGTACAACTAGTACTAGTAAAACACTAAGCCGAGTAGTAGCGATAAAGTACAACTAGTACTAGTAAAACACTAAGCCGAGTAGTAGCGATAAAAGTACAACTAGTACTAGTAAAACACTAAGCCGAGTAGTAGCGATAAAAGTACAACTAGTACTAGTAAAACACTAAGCCGAGTAGTAGCGATAAAAGTACAACTAGTACTAGTAAAACACTAAGCCGAGTAGTAGCGATAAAAGTACAACTAGTACTAGTAAAACACTAAGCCGAGTAGTAGCGATAAAAATACAACTAGTACTAGTAAAACACTAAGCCGAGTAGTAGCGATAAAAGCACAACTAGTACTAGTAAAACACTAAGCCGAGTGGTGGCGATAAAAGTACAACCAGTACTAGTAAAACACTAAGCCGAGTAGTAGCGATAAAAGTACAACTAGTACTAAGTAAAACACTAAGCCGAGTAGTAGCGATAAAAGCAACAACTAGTACTAGTAAAACACTGCCTAGTAGTGGCGATAAAAGCACAACTAGTATTAGTAAAACACTAAGCCCTAGTAGTAGCGATAAAAGTACAACTAGTACTAGTAAAACACTAAGCCTAGTAGTAGCGATAAAAGTACAACTAGTACTAGTAAAACACTGCCGAGTAGTAGCGATAAAAAGTACAACTAGTACTAGTAAAACACTAAGCCGAGTAGTAGCGATAAAAGTACAACTAGTACTAGTAAAACACTAAGCCGAGTAGTAGCGATAAAAGTACAACTAGTACTAGTAAAACACTAAGCCGAGTAGTAGCGATAAAAGTACAACTAGTACTAGTAAAACACTAAGCCGAGTAGTAGCGATAAAAGTACAACTAGTACTAGTAAAACACTAAGCCGAGTAGTAGTAGTAGTAATGAAAGAAAGAATTGAAATGAACGCAGAACCAGTAATCAGAAGTAGTTGAATCTAACAGCACTTAAAAGTAAAAGAGTCAGGTTTTCATAAAGAAGTGTGATGTTAAATTAGGAGATAAATATATTAAACGTAAGCAACAGTTAGTGAATTTACTACATTAGTATGGAGACGTATTTGTTGTAGATAAAATAATTATTACGAAGACGTGATATTCTCAAAGGACTTTTAATGCTAACTATAGAGATGACGGCACTTTTTCTATCAGTGGTGATTCTATAGACAGGGTTAATAGGAAATTATAAACAACTGACTAGAAAATATAATGAAGGATAATGGTCTGTTAATGGAGTTAAACCAGAGTGAAGCTATAGCTTCTGTGTGAGACATAAGTCGATAGAAAAGACGATTAATTTATGTCAGACTGATAATATGACCTATGTTTGTTAGTATTTACAGTAGAAGTTACTAGGATGGAATTAACCAGATTAATGTAAATATTCAACACAGCAGCTGATAAGATAGTGTTCGTAATTCATATCCTCTAGTTAGTTAGAGCTTGTTTGTTTTATAGCAAAGTCACATTTGGTTATTTGGTGAGGCCATCTCGTGGAATGGAACACGGATTTCAACGTTCCAAATCCGCTGTTCCAGAGTAAGTTAAAAAGAGTGTTGGATGAAACTAAGGGGGAGCTTACATAATATTTATAGCTTACAATGTCTGCTCATAGTGCCCAAATTTCCACGTAATACACACGGGAATAAGTAAATATTACAGTTGTTGAGGGTATTACTACAGATCATGTATTTAGTTCAGGTTATGTAAGATATTTTTATTATTATTAAACATTTAGCTTGTAGTAAAGTAACAACTGAGAACCCCGTATGGATATTCTAAGCGACCACTATACTTATCAAGAATTAACTGCCCCCCCCCGTCGCTCAGTTTGCAGGATTAAAACACTAAAAAATAACTAGATTTCAATACCCGTGGTTGGCAAAGTACAGATAGCCTGGTTACTAAGCACGAATCTACAAATAACAAAATTTATATTACGAAATGTATCAAATAACCACTCACAGTAAGTGACCACAATTCAGGGACATGACAACACCGATGTTACCCTGTAATTACTTGACATTACTCGCAGGATAAGATATGGGATTTATGTGAAAACATCTACCACACAAACATTTTATTTATATATAACTGAGACACTTGGTACTTGGTTATGTAATATTAGAAACGAAATAGCCCTGTCTATAGTATGTCCCGAGTTAGACGTGCAACAATTAGACGATCAAACAAATGGTAAAACTCAGGGTTGGTGGTTATTTAAAATTGTTGAGTTCCTCACAAAGATAAGGTAAAGGTCCACCAGCGTGCTTTAGAAACAAGACCAGGTACAGAGTTTCGTAAATACATTTAAAGGTGCCAACTGTTAGAGAATTTATATCAAATGAAGAAAAGAAATGATTCAAAGAATTAGAAGCCGGTGTAAGAATATCAGCACTTAAGAATATCAGCACTTAAGAATATCAGCACTTAAGAATATCAGCACTTAAGAATATCAGCACTTAAGAAAGAAACCCTGTACTTAACCCAGAATAAATCAGGATTGGTTATTATAAACTTCACTAAGCGTGTGAACAATATTAAAATAATGTCTGAAGTACAGTAGTTGATTAATCCAATAATGCTGTGTTGAGTAATCTTATTAGTAAGTATACTGTTATATGAAACTGAGAGACAAGCTGGGAAAGAGGATCAATGTCTTGATTGTTTAGTGAGGATAAATTTAAATATTAGAATTAAATGATTTGGATGGACAAAACTGGATACGGAAGTAGATGAATTACTTAGCCTGACGACAGGATTAAAAGGTATTAATCCAATTCATGGGGCCCCAATCCATGGGGCTAGCTAATTATTAAAATTATACAAGTTCAAAATCGTTTGGTAAAATTATTGTTAAATCTATACAGAACTGGTAACAAGGTAATATCTAGATCTAGGAGTTTCTTTATCTGTTTTTTTCAATCTCGCGCAAAGCTACCCGAAGGCTATCTGCGCTAGCCCTCCCTAATTTTGTAATGTTGGACTAGAGAGAAGGCAGCTAGTCATCACAATCCACCACCAACTCTTGGGCTACTCTTTTACCAATGAATAGTGGTATTAACCGTCACATTTTAACGCCTCCACGGATGAAGGGACGAGCACGTTTGGTGTAACAGAGATTCGAACCCGCGACCCTCAAATTTCGAGTCAAACGCCTTAACCCACCTGGCCATGTAGGACCATTTAGGAGTCAAAGGGTCGGGTTAGGACGAAGTTAAAAAAACAACAACCTTGTTAATAAATTAAAGGAGAGACAAATATGATAAACAATTCAGAATACAGTTGGAAGAGGGGCGGGTGCACAAATGATACAAAGGCGTGAGAATCCACTTATAGCGAGAAAAGGAATAGTAGTTATAGAAAAGTAACGTATTGTTAAAAAACAAGTGGCATTGTGGATGGATTACAGATTGCACGTGAAGCCACCATGCACTGAACGTATTGTTAAAAAAAACAAGTGGCATTGTGGATGGAGTACAGATTGCACGTGAAGCCACCATGCACTGAACGTATTGTTAAAAAAAACAAGTGGCATTGTGGATGGATTACAGATTGCACGTGAAGCCACCATGCACTGAACGTATTGTTAAAAAAACAAGTGGCATTGTGGATGGATTACAGATTGCACGTGAAGCCACCATGCACTGAACGCATTGTTAAAAAAACAAGTGGCATTGTGGATGGATTACAGATTGCACGTGAAGCCACCATGCACTGAACGTATTGTTAAAAAAAACAAGTGGCATTGTGGATGGATTACAGATTGCACGTGAAGCCACCATGCACTGAACGTATTGTTAAAAAAAACAAGTGGCATTGTGGATGGATTACAGATTGCACGTGAAGCCACCATGCACTAAACGTATTGTTAAAAAAAACAAATGGCATTGTGGATGGATTACAGATTGCACGTGAAGCCACCATGCATTAAACGTATTGTTAAAAAAAACAAGTGGCATTGTGGATGGATTACAGATTGTACGTGAAGCCACCATGAACTGAACGTATTGTTAAAAAAACAAGTGGCATTGTGGATGGATTACAGATTGCACGTGAAGCCACCATGCATTAAACGTATTGTTAAAAAAAACAAGTGGCATTGAGGATGGATTACAGATTGCACGTGAAGCCACCATGCACTGAACGCATTGTTAAAAAAACAAGTGGCATTGTGGATGGATTACAGATTGCACGTGAAGCCACCATGCACTGAACGCATTGTTAAAAAAAACAAATGGCATTGTAGATGGATTACAGATTGCACGTGGGACTGATATCAAAGGTTTTCATCTCGTAAAGGTTAAGTGATAAGACAAAGTGGTCATTATGTTCCGTTGCGCCTGCTTATCTTTTCCAACTTCCTTTCAGGAAAGGACTACCCTCAAGGAAGAGAAACAGCACAATGGACAAGTATCTACTACCATTCGTTCGAATGGGAGGAGGTGAGTATAACCAGGGATTGGGGATTATTCCCCATTGGTGCCAACATTAACAACTAGAATGTAAACGTTATATGTAAAAAGATGAGAGAAGACCGAGTTGACTAGAGGGATAACTAGCATCTCTTGTGAGGATTCATTCGTCTGACCATCACACAAATGAGTTTACTTCCTTGAAAATATTCGTTCTATCTGGCCACCAAGCAAATGGACCTACCTCCTGGTGAGGATTTCCACTGTCTGGCTACAAGAGAAGTAAACCTACCTCCTTGAAAATATCTACTCTGTCTGGCCACAAGACCAACGGACCTATTTCGTGCGAGGAGGGGTACGTTACTGCTTAACTAAAGCTGTTTATGTCGTTATAACAGCCGGCCCTTATCACGTTTTCTTTGTGTGTGTTTTTAACCATGGTACTCTTTTCATGAGAGAAACATTTTTGTGCTTGTTTTGTAAGTACAAGAAGTATTCTTAAAATATTAATTTAGGTTTAGGTTTTACCTCAAAGACGAGTAACACTGATGTAAGATTTTTCTTATGAATATTTTAAATCACTGTTTTCTTTTGTTATCGTTTTCCTTTCAAACTATGTCACATCCATGAAAGTTGTCTTTGTCTACACTCCTACATCATTGTATTATATCACTGTCTACACTTTTTTGAATTTTGTTATGCCTGAAAACGGAGACGAGGTAAACAGATTTCTCCTTAGTGAAACTTACAATCCGTTTTCCTTATTTCTAGAGCAATACTACTTCCGGGAAATAATATTTGAATTGCATAAAATGTTCGTAAAATGTATTCATCCGCGAAAATAAAGAGTTTTGTATTACATTTAGCTGCCTAAGCGACCTGATGATCCGTGTGAAAAAGTGGATACTGGATAATCTCTCAAATAATAAAAACGAGTGTAATAATTTCTTTGCATATAAGTGTACAAATAGCAATACAGGTAACCTATATGTACCATTGTTGGAGACGTCTCATCATATGTGTACTATTAACGAAGACGGGTCTTTCTAACTCTCAAATCCGATACCATTACTTTATCTACATGCTATTGGTATAAAGTGTATTTATATGATGGGTTTGAAAATAGGGTAGCGAAATATAAACCGTAATACGAGACAAGGGCAGTAGATACACGTTTATACAAAACACAAATGCAGATATTGAAGGGAACTAGCAGCGTACAGGCTTTGAAGTCGTTATCTGTCGTGAAAATGTCTAAAAGACGCATATTAGGTTATTGTTATTTTGTGTGTGTGGGGGATACGTGACCGCTTAGAACATGGCGGAAAAGTTTCTTTTTATCAAATAAATGACACAGGAACTGCAGATAAAGTATTAGTTAATGTGTTTTCTGCGAAAAATACGGTTAAATATAAAGCACATTGACATCATAATGCACCAGAAACCAACATATCAGCCGTGTTTAGTGCCGAGATAAACCAGATACATGCAACGTAACCTGTTTTAACTGTACTGGATTTCACAAAACACACACTAGACTATATAAATATAATCTGGTCGTTAGATCGATCAGCTCGTGATCTGTAGGTCGCAGGTTCTAATCCCCGTCATATTTAGGTCGCAAGGTGCGGTATAATGTGACGGTGAATCCATTATTCATTGGTTATGAGTGGTGTTGATTAGCTATCTTCCCTCTTGTCTGTCCCTGATAAACTGGGAACGGCTAGCGCAGATAACTCTCGTGTAGCAAGTTTATGTAAAATTCAAAATAAATGAAATCCAACAAATCATTAGATAAAATTAATCGGCCTGTCATGGCCTGGTGGGTTAAAGCGTTCGACTCGTAATTTGAGGGTCGCGGATTCGAATCCCCGTCGCACCAAACATGCTCATTCTTTCATCCATGGGGGAGTTATAGTGTGACGGTCCATCCCACTGTTCGTAGGTAAAATAGTAGCCCAAGAGTAGGCGTTAATAGTACTGACTAGCTGCCTTCCCTCTAGTCTTACACTGCTAAATTAGGGACGGCTAGCGCAGATAGCCTTCGTATAGCTTTGCAGGAAATTCAATTCAAACACAAATAAATAAAATTCATCCACCTTTCTATTATGGGCTTTTTTTTTTATGGTTAGACTCATATCTACCATAAACATTGTTTCATTTTAACTGTTAATAAAGGAACTGGATATAAATATACATAAACAAGTGAAATCTAAATTATTTGTACGTAGCATTATCCGACTTTCTCATTCGTCAGCGGGTATTTACGTCATCACGTCTGTTTCTTATGGTAAACTATCTCATTCTAAACTGTTAGTAAAACAAGATTCATTGAGATTTAACTGAAATTAAGATAGATAGTTGTTCTCACGATTCACGGATATATAGGATAGGTCTCTTCGGCAGCGGAGTGCGGTCGAAATGCTATAACGTCCTTCCCGCTTTCGAACCTGCAAGTATAAGGGCATTAAAATAAATATTTGTACAAAAAATATTATTATTATTATGATTAGATGGAAGATAACAGGTCACCAACAACCACCGCAAACTCTCGTACTTCTCTTTGAACAATAAGATTTTGCCATTACTCTTATAACGCACCTACGACTTGGAACGAGATGTAATCCCTCGAATTTACAATTCGGCACGTTTATCACAAAGCCATAGCTGAATCTTTCTATATTTTCATCAGATTTTTGACGATAACGATACATAACTGTTCAATAACTGATGAGCCCTTTAGTGGAACAACGGTATGTCTGCGGACTTACACCGCTGGAAACCGGGTTTCGATACCTGTAGTGGGCAGAACACAGGTAGCCCTTTGTGTAGCTTTGTGATTAACAACAAACAAACAAACAAACAAAACTACAAATTGAATTACGTATTTGTTCTTTGTCGAGTGTAAAACTACACAGTGGACCGTCAGTACTGTTTCCATCACGTATATCGAAACACGTTTAATAGTGTTATAAACCTTAAAATCAGCGCTGAGCCATTCAGGAGCTGTATAGTGTAATTAAATAATTATTATGTAAGAATCTTCTTACGCTCTGTAGTAATATAACACAAGTTTATAAGAGGGCAACTCCATAGAAAGCTAAAACCCCCAAGAGTAATAGGAATGAAGTTTAAATTTCAATCCAATATGTATTGAATGTAATAAGACTAAATTAGGTTGGTCCTGGTGATTAAAACCTCCGCTAATGCTGGTATTCATCTAACATTGAAAAAACCGAATCCAATCGCTTGTGGTCCCTGCTATAGGTGAGGTCTGGCATGGCCAAGTGGTTAAGGAGCTCGCTCGTAATCCGAGGATCGCGGGTTCGAATCCCTGTCACACCAAATATGTTCGCCCTTTCATTTGTAGGGGCGTTATAATATGACGGTCAATCCCAATTTGTTGGAAAGAGAGTAGCCCAAGAGTTGGCGGTGGGTGGTGATGACTAGCTGTCTTCCCTTTAGTCTTATACTCCTAAATTAGGGACGGCTAGTGCAGATAGCTCTCGTGTAGTTCAGCGCGATATTCAATACAAACCAAACCCTGCTATAGGTATCAACACCGGTTAAAGGTTTCTTGTTATTTTACTCCATTGTTCCTCGGGGTCTAGTCGCGAAGTCTATAATCACTTTCGTTGTAAGTCAGTACTTTGATTTAAATAACTAAATAAGACAGAAACCTGTAAAGGTGATTAGTAGTGAAGACATAAACAGGGACAAAAACCATGGCTCCAGGTAAATGTTTTTCTTTCTTCTAATTTTCACTAAAATGAATGCATTTTGACAGCATATAAAGCTGTGTTTGCAACTTTTAAATATTTTGTACATGAACACCTGGAGTTCAGGAACGATGAAATCCACACTCTGCCCGTTCGAACTTCGCTCTTCAAGAGAAGTTCGACGACCTTTTCCAAGTGAGATAATTTAACATAAATATTCATTACATAACGACAACATGAAAGGTTTACCCATTATGATACAGTTAAAAGTCGCAAATATCTAAACAAAGAAGCAAAATGTAAAAGTCTTATTAATACAAACCGATAATTAGTAGCAGTTGCAATTCGTTAACGTCGTAGCTAACGCAGTATTCTACAAGTCCATTAAAGCACCCGTTTCTTGCACGTGGTATTCTGTTCGATATAATCATTGTTTAACGTAAGAGGATTTAGGCTTATTGCATACAAATAACTGTACAATTTTAACAGATACGCACTTACTGTATGATGAACAGGCTACATAGTCTACGATGAACGTTGCTTTCCACCTAATCTACCTCATTTATATTTTTTTTGCGCGACTTAAAACTTTAGTTTCGGTATAAATTTTGTCTATTGAACACTTGAAGTACTGTGCAGGGAAAGGCTAGGAAAATATTGGTGTATCAACCAGCATCTACTGGTTGAAATGTATTAACAGTTGGCCAGGTGTATCAACCAGCATCTACTGGTTGAAGTGTGTTAACAGTTGGCCAGGTGTATCAACCAACATCTACTGGTTGAAATGTGTTAACAGTTGGCCAGGTGTATCAACCAACATCTAGTGGTTGAAGTGTGTTATCAGTTGGCCAGGTGTATCAACCAGCATCTACTGGTTGAAGTGTGTTAACAGTTGGCCAGGTGTATCAACCAACATCTACTGGTTGAAATGTGTTAACAGTTGGCCAGGTGTATCAACCAACATCTACTGGTTGAAGTGTGTTAACAGTTGGCCAGGTGTATCAACCAACATCTAGTGGTTGAAGTGTGTTAACAGTTGGCCAGGTGTATCAACCAACATCTACTGGTTGAAATGTGTTAATAGTTGGCCAGGTGTATCAACCAGCATCTACTGGTTGAAATGTGTTAACAGTTGGCCAGGTGTATCAACCAACATCTAGTGGTTGAAGTGTGTTAACAGTTGGCCAGGTGTATCAACCAACATCTAGTGGTTGAAGTGTGTTAACAGTTGGCCAGGTGTATCGACCAGCATCTACTGGTTGAAGTGTGTTAACAGTTGGCCAGGTGTATCAACCAGCATCTACTGGTTGAAGTGTGTTAACAGTTGGCCAGGTGTATCAACCAGCATCTACTGGTTGAAATGTGTTAACAGTTGGCCAGGTGTATCAACCAACATCTAGTGGTTGAAGTGTGTTAACAGTTGGCCAGGTGTATCAACCAACATCTAGTGGTTGAAATGTGTTAACAGTTGGCCAGGTGTATCAACCAACATCTAGTGGTTGAAGTGTGTTAACAGTTGGCCAGGTGTATCAACCAACATCTAGTGGTTGAAGTGTGTTAACAGTTGGCCAGGTGTATCAACCAGCATCTAGTGGTTGAAGTGTGTTAACAGTTGGCCAGGTGTATCAACCAGCATCTACTGGTTGAAGTGTGTTAACACCAAATAGGTGTATCAACCAGCATCTACTGGTTGAAATGTGTTAACAGTTGGCCAGGTGTATCAACCAACATCTAGTGGTTGAAGTGTGTTAACAGTTGGCCAGGTGTATCAACCAGCATCTACTGGTTGAAGTGTGTTAACAGTTGGCCAGGTGTATCAACCAACATCTACTGGTTGAAGTGTGTTAACAGTTGGTCAGGTGTATCAACCAACATCTACTGGTTGAAATGTGTTAACAGTTGGCCAGGTGTATCAACCAACATCTACTGGTTGAAGTGTGTTAACAGTTGGCCAGGTGTATCAACCAACATCTAGTGGTTGAAGTGTGTTAACAGTTGGCCAGGTGTATCAACCAACATCTAGTGGTTGAAGTGTGTTAACAGTTGGTCAGGTGTATCAACCAACATCTACTGGTTGAAGTGTGTTAACAGTTGACCAGGTGTATCAACCAACATCTACTGGTTGAAATGTGTTAACAGTTGACCAGGTGTATCAATCAACATCTACTGGTTGAAGTGTGTTAACAGTTGGCCAGGTGTATCAACCAACATCTACTGGTTGAAGTGTGTTAACAGTTGGCCAGGTGTATCAACCAACATCTACTGGTTGAAGTGTGTTAACAGTTGGCCAGGTGTATCAACCAACATCTACTGGTTGAAGTGTGTTAACAGTTGGCCAGGTGTATCAACCAACATCTACTGGTTGAAGTGTGTTAACAGTTGGCCAGGTGTATCAACCAGCATCTACTGGTTGAAGTGTGTTAACAGTTGGCCAGGTGTATCAACCAACATCTACTGGTTGAAATGTGTTAACAGTTGGCCAGGTGTATCAACCAACATCTACTGGTTGAAGTGTGTTAACAGTTGGCCAGGTGTATCAACCAGCATCTACTGGTTGAAGTGTGTTAACAGTTGGCCAGGTGTATCAACCAACATCTACTGGTTGAAATGTATTAACAGTTGGCCAGGTGTATCAACCAACATCTAGTGGTTGAAGTGTGTTAACAGTTGGCCAGGTGTATCAACCAACATCTACTGGTTGAAATGTATTAACAGTTGGCCAGGTGTATCAACCAACATCTACTGGTTGAAATGTACTAACAGTTGGCCAGGTGTATCAACCAACATCTACTGGTTAAAGTGTGTTAACAGTTGACCAGGTGTATCAACCAACATCTACTGGATGAAATGTATTAACAGTTGGCCAGGTGTATCAACCAACATCTACTGGTTGAAATGTATTAACAGTTGGCCAGGTGTATCAACCAACATCTACTGGTTGAAGTGTGTTAACAGTTGACCAGGTGTATCAACCAACATCTACTGGTTGAAATGTATTAACAGTTGGCCAGGTGTATCAACCAACATCTACTGGTTGAAATGTGTTAACAGTTGGCCAGGTGTATCAACCAACATCTACTGGTTGAAGTGTGTTAACAGTTGGCCAGGTGTATCAACCAACATCTACTGGTTGAAGTGTGTTAACAGTTGACCAGGTGTATCAACCAATATCTACTGGTTGAAGTGTGTTAACAGTTGACCAGGTGTATCAACCAACATCTACTGGTTGAAATGTATTAACAGTTGGCCAGGTGTATCAACCAACATCTACTGGTTGAAATGTATTAACAGTTGGCCAGGTGTATCAACCAACATCTACTGGTTGAAGTGTGTTAACAGTTGACCAGGTGTATCAACCAATATCTACTGGTTGAAGTGTGTTAACAGTTGACCAGGTGTATCAACCAGCATCTACTGGTTGAAATGTATTAACAGTTGGCCAGGTGTATCAACCAACATCTACTGGTTGAAATGTGTTAACAGTTGGTCCAGGTGTATCAACCAACATCTACTGGCTGAAATGTGTTAACAGTTGGCCAGGTGTATCAACCAACATCTACTGGTTGAAGTGTGTTAACAGTTGACCAGGTGTATCAACCAACATCTACTGGTTGAAGTGTGTTAACAGTTGGCCAGGTGTATCAACCAGCATCTACTGGTTGAAATGTGTTAACAGTTGGCCAGGTGTATCAACCAACATCTACTGGTTGAAATGTATTAACAGTTGGTCAGGTGTATCAACCAACATCTACTGGTTGAAATGTGTTAACAGTTGGCCAGGTGTATCAACCAACATCTACTGGTTGAAATGTGTTAACAGTTGGCCAGGTGTATCAACCAACATCTACTGGTTGAAATGTGTTAACAGTTGGCCAGGTGTATCAACCAACATCTACTGGTTGAAGTGTGTTAACAGTTGGCCAGGTGTATCAACCAACATCTACTGGTTGAAGTGTGTTAACAGTTGACCAGGTGTATCAACCAACATCTACTGGTTGAAATGTGTTAACAGTTGGCCAGGTGTATCAACCAACATCTACTGGTTGAAATGTGTTAACAGTTGGCCAGGTGTATCAACCAACATCTACTGGTTGAAATGTGTTAACAGTTGGCCAGGTGTATCAACCAACATCTACTGGTTGAAATGTGTTAACAGTTGGCCAGGTGTATCAACCAACATCTACTGGTTGAAGTGTGTTAACAGTTGACCAGGTGTATCAACCAACATCTACTGGTTGAAATGTGTTAACAGTTGGCCAGGTGTATCAACCAACATCTACTGGTTGAAATGTGTTAACAGTTGGCCAGGTGTATCAACCAACATCTACTGGTTGAAGTGTGTTAACAGTTGACCAGGTGTATCAACCAACATCTACTGGTTGAAATGTGTTAACAGTTGGCCAGGTGTATCAACCAACATCTACTGGTTGAAATGTGTTAACAGTTGGCCAGGTGTATCAACCAACATCTACTGGTTGAAGTGTGTTAACAGTTGGCCAGGTGTATCAACCAACATCTACTGGTTGAAGTGTGTTAACAGTTGACCAGGTGTATCAACCAACATCTACTGGTTGAAATGTGTTAACAGTTGGCCAGGTGTATCAACCAACATCTACTGGTTGAAGTGTGTTAACAGTTGGCCAGGTGTATCAACCAACATCTACTGGTTGAAGTGTGTTAACAGTTGGCCAGGTGTATCAACCAGCATCTACTGGTTGAAATGTGTTAACAGTTGGCCAGGTGTATCAACCAACATCTACTGGTTGAAATGTGTTAACAGTTGGCCAGGTGTATCAACCAACATCTAGTGGTTGAAGTGTGTTAACAGTTGGCCAGGTGTATCAACCAACATCTAGTGGTTGAAGTGTGTTAACAGTTGGCCAGGTGTATCAACCAACATCTACTGGTTGAACAGTTGGCCAGGTGTGTTAACAGTTGGCCAGGTGTATCAACCAACATCTACTGGTTGAAGTGTGTTAAACAGTTGGCCAGGTGTATCAACCAACATCTACTGGTTGAAGTGTGTTAACAGTTGGCCAGGTGTATCAACCAACATCTACTGGTTGAAATGTGTTAACAGTTGGCCAGGTGTATCAACCAACATCTACTGGTTGAAATGTGTTAACAGTTGGCCAGGTGTATCAACCAACATCTACTGGTTGAAATGTGTTAACAGTTGGCCAGGTGTATCAACCAACATCTACTGGTTGAAATGTGTTAACAGTTGGCCAGGTGTATCAACCAACATCTACTGGTTGAAATGTGTTAACAGTTGGCCAGGTGTATCAACCAACATCTACTGGTTGAAATGTGTTAACAGTTGGCCAGGTGTATCAACCAACATCTACTGGTTGAAGTGTGTTAACAGTTGACCAGGTGTATCAACCAACATCTACTGGTTGAAATGTGTTAACAGTTGGCCAGGTGTATCAACCAACATCTACTGGTTGAAGTGTGTTAACAGTTGGCCAGGTGTATCAACCAACATCTACTGGTTGAAGTGTGTTAACAGTTGGCCAGGTGTATCAACCAACATCTACTGGTTGAAGTGTGTTAACAGTTGACCAGGTGTATCAACCAACATCTACTGGTTGAGTGTGTGTTAACAGTTGGCCAGGTGTATCAACCAACATCTACTGGTTGAAATGTGTTAACAGTTGGCCAGGTGTATCAACCAACATCTACTGGTTGAAGTGTGTTAAAGTTGGCCAGGTGTGTTAACAACAGTTGGCCAGGTGTATCAACCAACATCTACTGGTTGAAGTGTGTTAACAGTTGGCCAGGTGTATCAACCAACATCTACTGGTTGAAGTGTGTTAACAGTTGGCCAGGTGTATCAACCAACATCTACTGGTTGAAGTGTGTTAACAGTTGGCCAGGTGTATCAACCAACATCTACTGGTTGAAGTGTGTTAACAGTTGGCCAGGTGTATCAACCAACATCTACTGGTTGAAGTGTGTTAACAGTTGGCCAGGTGTATCAACCAACATCTACTGGTTGAAGTGTGTTAACAGTTGGCCAGGTGTATCAACCAACATCTACTGGTTGAAGTGTGTTAACAGTTGGCCAGGTGTATCAACCAGCATCTACTGGTTGAAGTGTGTTAACAGTTGGCCAGGTGTATCAACCAGCATCTACTGGTTGAAATGTGTTAACAGTTGGCCAGGTGTATCAACCAACATCTACTGGTTGAAATGTGTTAACAGTTGGCCAGGTGTATCAACCAACATCTACTGGTTGAAGTGTGTTAATAGTTGGCCAGGTGTATCAACCAACATCTACTGGTTGAAGTGTGTTAACAGTTGGCCAGGTGTATCAACCAACATCTACTGGTTGAAGTGTGTTAACAGTTGGCAGGTGTATCAACCAACATCTACTGGTTGAAGTGTGTTAACAGTTGGCCAGGTGTATCAACCAACATCTCGTGGTTGAAGTGTGTTAACAGTTGGTCAGGTGTATCAACCAACATGGTTGAACTGGTTGGGTTGTGTGTATCAACCAACAGTTGGCCAGGTGTATCAACCAACATCTACTGGTTGAAATGTGTTAACAGTTGGCCAGGTGTATCAACCAACATCTACTGGTTGAAGTGTGTTAACAGTTGGTCCAGTGTATCAATCAACCAACATCTACTGGTTGAAATGTGTTAACAGTTGACCAGGTGTATCAACCAACATCTACTGGTTGAAGTGTGTTAACAGTTGGCCAGGTGTATCAACCAACATCTACTGGTTGAAATGTGTTAACAGTTGGTCCAGGTGTATCAATCAGCATCTACTGGTTGAAGTGTGTTAACAGTTGGCCAGGTGTATCAACCAACATCTACTGGTTGAAATGTGTTAACAGTTGGCCAGGTGTATCAACCAACATCTACTGGTTGAAGTGTGTTAACAGTTGGCCAGGTGTATCAACCAACATCTACTGGTTGAATGTGTTAACAGTTGACCAGGTGTATCAACCAACATCTACTGGTTGAAGTGTGTTAACAGTTGGCCAGGTGTATCAACCAACATCTACTGGTTGAAGTGTGTTAACAGTTGGCCAGGTGTATCAACCAACATCTACTGGTTGAAATGTGTTAACAGTTGGCCAGGTGTATCAACCAACATCTACTGGTTGAAGTGTGTTAGTTGGCACCAGTTGTATCAACCAACATCTACTGGTTGAAATGTGTTAACAGTTGTTGGCCAAAGTTGTATCAATAACCATCTACTTTAAAGGTGTATCAACCAACATCTACTGGTTGAAAGTGTGTTAACAGTTGGCCAGGTGTATCAACCAACATCTGGTTGGTTTGAAGTGTGTTAACAGTTGGTTGCCAGGTGTATCAACCAACATCTACTGGTTGAAGTGTGTTAACAGTTGACCAGGTGTATCAACCAACATCTACTGGTTGAAGTGTGTGTAACAGTTGACCAGGTGTATCAACCAACATCTACTGGTTGAAGTGTGTTAACAGTTGGTCAGGTGTATCAACCAACATCTACTGGTTGAAGTGTGTTAACAGTTGGCCAGGTGTATCAACCAACATCTACTGGTTGAAATGTGTTAACAGTTGGCCAGGTGTATCAACCAACATCTACTGGTTGAAATGTGTTAACAGTTGACCAGGTGTATCAACCAACATCTACTGGTTGAAGTGTGTTAACAGTTGGCCAGGTGTATCAACCAACATCTACTGGTTGAAATGTGTTAACAGTTGGCCAGGTGTATCAACCAACATCTACTGGTTGAAGTGTGTTAACAGTTGGCCAGGTGTATCAACCAGCATCTACTGGTTTGAAATGTGTTAACAGTTGGTCAGGTGTATCGATCCAGCATCTACTGGTTGAAGTGTGTTAACAGTTGACCAGGTGTATCGATCAGCATCTACTGGTTGAAATGTGTTAACAGTTGGCCAGGTGTATCAACCAACATCTACTGGTTGAAGTGTGTTAACAGTTGACCAGGTGTATCAACCAACATCTACTGGTTGAAGTGTGTTAACAGTTGGCCAGGTGTATCAACCAACATCTACTGGTTGAAGTGTGTTAACAGTTGGCCAGGTGTATCAACCAACATCTACTGGTTGAAGTGTGTTAACAGTTGACCAGGTGTATCAACCAACATCTACTGGTTGAAGTGTGTTAACAGTTGGCCAGGTGTATCAACCAACATCTACTGGTTGAAGTGTGTTAACAGATTGGCCAGGTGTATCCTTACCAACATACTGGCTGGTTGAATTAGTAGTATTTAACAGTTTGGTCAGGTGTATCAACCAACATCTTGTTGGTTGAAGTGTGTTAACAGTTGGCCAGGTGTATCAACCAACATCTACTGGTTGAAGTGTGTTAACAGTTGGCCAGGTGTATCAACCAACATCTACTGGTTGAAGTGTGTTGTTACAGTTGGCCAGGTGTATCAACCAACATCTACTGGTTGAAGTGTGTTAACAGTTTGCCAGGTGTATCAACCAACATCTACTGGTTGAAGTGTGTTAACAGTTGGCCAGGTGTATCAACCAACATCTACTGGTTGAAGTGTGTTAACAGTTGGCCAGGTGTATCAACCAACATCTACTGGTTTGAAATGTGTTAACAGTTGGCCAGGTGTATCAACCAACATCTACTGGTTGAAGTGTGTTAACAGTTGGCCAGGTGTATCAACCAACATCTACTGGTTAGTGTGGTTGAAGTGTTAACAGTTGTGTAACCAGGTGTATCAACCAACATCTACTGGTTGAAATGTGTTAACAGTTGCCAGGTGTATCCAACAACATCTACTGGTTGAAATGTGTTAACAGTTGGCCAGGTGTATCAACCAACATCTACTGGTTGAAATGTGTTAACAGTGTGCCAGGTGTATCAACCAACATCTACTGGTTGAAATGTGTTAACAGTTGGCCAGGTGTATCAACCAACATCTAGTGGTTGAGGTGTATGTGTTAACAGTTGGCCAGGTGTATCAACCAACATCTACTGGTTTGTGGTAACAGTTGGCCAGGTGTATCAACCAACATCTACTGGTTGAAATGTGTTATTAACAGTTGGCCAGGTGTATCAACCAACATCTACTGGTTGAAGTAACAGTTGGCCAGGTGTATCCAACATCACTGGTTGAAGTGTGTGTTAACAGTTGGCCAGGTGTATCAACCAACATCTACTGGTTGAAAGTGTGTTAACAGTTGGCCAGGTGTATCAACCAACATCTACTGGTTGAGTGTGTGTGTAACAGTTGGCCAGGTGTATCAACCAACATCTACTGGTTGAAGTGTGTTAACAGTTGGCCAGGTGTATCAACCAACATCTGATTTGGGGTGTGAAGTGTGTTAACAGTTGGCCAGGTGTATCAACCAACATCTACTGGTTGAAGTGTGTTAACAGTTGGCCAGGTGTATCAACCAACATCTACTGGTTGAAGTGTGTTAACAGTTGGCCAGGTGTATCAACCAACATCTACTGGTTGAAGTGTGTTAACAGTTGGCCAGGTGTATCAACCAACATCTACTGGTTGAGAATGTGTTAACAGTTGGCCAGGTGTATCAACCTGGGTTGAAGTGTGTTAACAGTTGGCCAGGTGTCAACCAACATCTACTGGTTTGAAGATGTGTTAGCACAGTTGGCCAGGTGTATCAACCAACATCTACTACGTTGAAGTGTGTTAAACAGTTGACCAGGTGTATCAACCAACATCTACTTGAAGGTAAGTGTTAACAGTTGGCCAGGTGTATCAACCAACATCTACTGGCTGAAGTGTGTTAACAGTTGGTCAGGTGTATCAACCAACATCTACTGGTTGAAATGTGTTAACAGTTGGCCAGGTGTATCAACCAACATCTAGTGGTTGAAGTGTGTTAACAGTTGGCCAGGTGTATCAACCAGCATCTCGTGGTTGAAGTGTGTTAACAGTTGGTCAGGTGTATCAACCAGCATCTACTGGTTGAAGTGTGTTAACAGTTGGCCAGTTGTATCAACCAACATCTACTGGTTGAAATGTGTTAACAGTTGGCCAGGTGTATCAACCAACATCTACTGGTTGAAATGTGTTATTAACAGTTGGCCAGGTGTATCAACCAGCATCTACTGGTTGAAATGTGTAAGCAGTTGGCCAGGTGTATCAACCAACATCTACTGGTTGAAGTGTGTTAACAGTTGGCCAGGTGTATCAACCAACATCTACTGGTTGAAATGTGTTAACAGTTGGCCAGGTGTATCAACCAGCATCTACTGGTTGAAATGTGTTAACAGTTGGCCAGGTGTATCAACCAACATCTACTGGTTGAAATGTGTTAACAGTTGGCCAGGTGTATCAACCAACATCTACTGGTTGAAATGTGTTAACAGTTGGCCAGGTGTATCAACCAACATCTAGTGGTTGGAAGTGTGTTAACAGTTGGCCAGGTGTATCAACCAACATCTACTGGTTGAAGAATGTTAACAGTTGGCCAGGTGTATCAACAACATCTACTGGTTGAAGTGTGTTAACAGTTGGCCAGGTGTATCAACCAACATCTACTGGTTGAAATGTGTTAACAGTTGGCCAGGTGTATCAACCAACATCTACTGGTTGAAATGTGTTAACAGTTGGCCAGGTGTATCAACCAACATCTCGTGGTTGAAGTGTGTTAACAGTTGGCCAGGTGTATCAACCAACATCTACTGGTTGAAGTGTGTTAACAGTTGGCCAGGTGTATCAACCAACATCTACTGGTTGAAGTGTGTTAACAGTTGGCCAGGTGTATCAACCAACATCTACGTGGTTGAAGTGTGTTAACAGTTGGCCAGGTGTATCAACCAACATCTACTGGTTGAAATGTGTTAACAGTTGGCCAGGTGTATCAACCAACATCTAGTGGTTGAGAGTGTGTTAACAGTTGGTTGCAGGTGTATCAACCAACATCTACTGGTTGAAATGTGTTAACAGTTGGCCAGGTGTATCAACCAACATCTACTGGTTGAAGTGTGTTAACAGTTGGCCAGGTGTATCAACCAACATCTACTGGTTGAGAATGTGTTAACAGTTGGCCAGGTGTACCAACCGTTATCTACTGGTTGAAGTGTGTTAACAGTTGACCAGGTGTATCAACCAACATCTACTGGTTGAAGTGTGTTAACAGTTGGCCAGGTGTATCAACCAACATCTAGGTGGAAGTGTGTTAACAGTTGGCCAGGTGTATCAACCAACACTGGTTGAAGTGTTAACAGTTGGCAGGTGTATCAACCAACATCTTGTGGTTGAAATGTTAACAGTTGGTGTATCGACCAGCATCTACTGGTTGAAGTGTGTTAACAGTTGACCAGGTATCGATCAAGCATCTACTGGTTGAAGTGTGTTAACAGTTGGTCAGGTGTATCAACCAGCATCTACTGGTTACAGTGTGTTAAATAGCCAATTTAGGTGTATCAACCAACATCTACTGGTTGAAGTGTGTTAACAGTTGGCCAGGTGTATCAACCAACATCTACTGGTTGAAGTGTGTTAACAGTTGGCCAGGTGTATCAACCAACATCTACTGGTTGAAGTGTAAGTTTGCAGTTGGTTGTGTATCAACCAACATCTACTGGTATTAGTGTGTTAACAGTTGGCCAGGTGTATCAACCAACATCTACTGGTTGAAGTGTGCTAACAGTTGGCCAGGTGTATCAACCAACATCTACTGGTTGAAGTGTGTTAACAGTTGGCCAGGTGTATCAACCAACATCCTGGTTGAAGTGTGTTAATGAAGTTGGCCAGGTGTATCAACCAACATCTACTGGTTGAAATGTGTTAACAGTTGGCCAGGTGTATCAACCAACATCTACTGGTTGAAATGTGTTAATCAGTTGGCTGAGGTGTATCAACCCATCTACTGGTTGAAATGTGTTAACAGTTGGCCAGGTGTATCAACCAACATCTACTGGTTGAAATGTAGGCACAGTTGGCAGGGTGTATCAACCAACATCTACTGGTTGGAAATGTGTTAACAGTTGGTCAGGTGTATCAACCAACATCTACTGGTTGAAAGTGTTAACAGTTGGCCAGGTGTATCAACCAACATCTACTGGTTGAAATGTGTTAACAGTTACAGGTGTATCAACCAACATCTCGTGGTTGAAATGTAAGCTAACAGTTGGTCAGGTGTAAGCAA
>NC_134831.1:170365788-170407450 GCF_004210375.1 Tachypleus tridentatus
TCTATCCAACTTTCAGAAACAGGCATGTATTACTAGGCCTATATAATATTTTTCATCTATCAACTTTGAGAAACAGGCATGTATTACTAGGCCTATATATATTTTCATCTATCCAACTTTGAGAAACAAGTATGCATTACTAGGCCTATATAATATTTTTTTGAACTTTTCAGAAACAGGCATGCATTACTAGGCCTATATAATATTTTCATCTATCAACTTTGAGAAACAGACATGTATTACTAGGCCTATATAATATTTTCATCTATCCAACTTTGAGAAACAGGCATGTATTACTAGGCCTATATAATATTTTTCATCTATCAACTTTGAGAAACAGGCATGCATTACTAGGCCTATATAATATTTTTCATCTATCCAACTTTGAGAAACAAGCATGCATTACTAGGCCTATATAATATTTTTCATCTATCGAACTTTGAGAAACAGGCATGTATTGCTAGGCTTATATAATATTTTTCATCTATCAACTTTGAGAAACAGGCATGTATTACTAGGCCTATATAATATTTTTCATCTATCCAACTTTGAGAAACAGGCATGTATTACTAGGCCTATATATATTTTCATCTATCCAACTTTGAGAAACAGGCATGTATTACTAGGCCTATATAATATTTTCATCTATCAACTTTGAGAAACAGGCATGTATTACTAGGCCTATATAATATTTTTCATCTATCCAACTTTGAGAAACAGGCATGTATTACTAGGCCTATATAATATTTTTCATCTATCCAACTTTGAGAAACAGGCATGTATTACTAGGCCTATATAATATTTTCATCTATCCAACTTTGAGAAACAGGCATGTATTACTAGGCCTATATAATATTTTTCATCTATCAACTTTGAGAAACAGGCATGTATTACTAGGCCTATATAATATTTTTCATCTATCCAACTTTGAGAAACAGGCATGTATTACTAGGCCTATATAATATTTTTCATCTATCAACTTTGAGAAACAGGCATGTATTACTAGGCCTATATAATATTTTTCATCTATCCAACTTTGAGAAACAGGCATGTATTACTAGGCCTATATAATATTTTTCATCTATCCAACTTTGAGAAACAGGCATGCATTACTAGGCCTATATAATATTTTTCATCTATCAACTTTGAGAAACAGGCATGTATTACTAGGCCTATATAATATTTTCATCTATCCAACTTTGAGAAACAGGCATGCATTACTAGGCCTATATAATATTTTTCATCTATCCAACTTTGAGAAACAGGCATGCATTACTAGGCCTATATAATATTTTTCATCTATCCAACTTTGAGAAACAACTTTGAGAAACAGGCATGTATTACTAGGCCTATATAATATTTTTCATCTATCCAACTTTGAGAAACAGGCATGTATTACTAGGCCTATATAATATTTTTCATCTATCCAACTTTGAGAAACAGGCATGTATTACTAGGCCTATATAATATTTTTCATCTATCAACTTTGAGAAACAGGCATGTATTACTAGGCCTATATAATATTTTTCATCTATCAACTTTGAGAAACAGGCATGTATTACTAGGCCTATATAATATTTTCATCTATCAACTTTGAGAAACAGCATGTATTACTAGGCCTATATAATATTTTTCATCTATCCAACTTTGAGAAACAGGCATGTATTACTAGGCCTATATAATATTTTTCATCTATCCAACTTTGAGAAACAGGCATGTATTACTAGGCCTATATAATATTTTTCATCTATCCAACTTTGAGAAACAGGCATGTATTACTAGGCCTATATAATATTTTTCATCTATCCAACTTTGAGAAACAGGCATGTATTACTAGGCCTATATAATATTTTTCATCTATCAACTTTGAGAAACAGGCATGTATTACTAGGCCTATATAATATTTTTCATCTATCCAACTTTGAGAAACAGGCATGTATTACTAGGCCTATATAATATTTTCATCTATCAACTTTGAGAAACAGGCATGTATTACTAGGCCTATATAATATTTTCATCTATCAACTTTGAGAAACAGGCATGTATTACTAGGCCTATATAATATATTTTTCATCTATCCAACTTTGAGAAACAGGCATGCATTACTAGGCCTTACTAGGCCTATATATGCATTACTATATTTTCATCTATCAACTTTGAGAAACAGGCATGTATTACTAGGCCTATATAATATTTTTCATCTATCAACTTTGAGAAACAGGCATGTATTACTAGGCCTATATAATATTTTTCATCTATCCAACTTTGAGAAACAGGCATGTATTACTAGGCCTATATAATATTTTTCATCTATCAACTTTTAGAAACAAGCATGCATTACTAGGCCTATATAATATTTTTCATCTATCCAACTTTGAGAAACAGGCATGCATTACTAGGCCTATATAATATTTTTCATCTATCAACTTTGAGAAACAGGCATGTATTACTAGGCCTATATAATATTTTTCATCTATCAACTTTGAGAAACAGGCATGTATTACTAGGCCTATATAATATTTTTCATCTATCAACTTTGAGAAACAGGCATGTATTACTAGGCCTATATAATATTTTCATCTATCAACTTTGAGAAACAGGCATGTATTACTAGGCCTATATAATATTTTTCATCTATCAACTTTGAGAAACAGGCATGTATTACTAGGCCTATATAATATTTTCATCTATCAACTTTGAGAAACAGGCATGTATTACTAGGCCTATATAATATTTTCATCTATCAACTTTGAGAAACAGGCATGTATTACTAGGCCTATATAATATTTTTCATCTATCAACTTTGAGAAACAGGCATGCCTATATAATATTACTAGGCCTATATAATATTTTTCATCTATCAACTTTGAGAAACAGGCATGTATTACTAGGCCTATATAATATTTTTCATCTATCAACTTTGAGAAACAGGCATGTATTACTAGGCCTATATAATATTTTTCATCTATCCAACTTTGAGAAACAGGCATGTATTACTAGGCCTATATAATATTTTCATCTATCAACTTTGAGAAACAGGCATGTATTACTAGGCCTATATAATATTTTCATCTATCAACTTTGAGAAACAGGCATGCATTACTAGGCCTATATAATATTTTCATCTATCAACTTTGAGAAACAGGCATGCATTACTAGGCCTATATAATATTTTTCATCTATCAACTTTGAGAAACAGGCATGTATTACTAGGCCTATATAATATTTTTCATCTATCAACTTTGAGAAACAGGCATGTATTACTAGGCCTATATAATATTTTTCATCTATCAACTTTGAGAAACAGGCATGTATTACTAGGCCTATATAATATTTTTCATCTATCAACTTTGAGAAACAGGCATGTATTACTAGGCCTATATAATATTTTTCATCTATCAACTTTGAGAAACAGGCATGTATTACTAGGCCTATATAATATTTTCATCTATCAACTTTGAGAAACAGGCATGTATTACTAGGCCTATATAATATTTTCATCTATCAACTTTGAGAAACAGGCATGTATTACTAGGCCTATATAATATTTTTCATCTATCAACTTTGAGAAACAGGCATGTATTACTAGGCCTATATAATATTTTTCATCTATCCAACTTTGAGAAACAGGCATGTATTACTAGGCCTATATAATATTTTTCATCTATCAACTTTGAGAAACAGGCATGTATTACTAGGCCTATATAATATTTTTCATCTATCCAACTTTGAGAAACAGGCATGTATTACTAGGCCTATATAATATTTTTCATCTATCAACTTTGAGAAACAGGCATGTATTACTAGGCCTATATAATATTTTTCATCTATCAACTTTGAGAAACAGGCATGTATTACTAGGCCTATATAATATTTTTCATCTATCAACTTTGAGAAACAGGCATGTATTACTAGGCCTATATATATATTTTCATCTATCAACTTTGAGAAACAGGCATGTATTACTAGGCCTATATAATATTTTCATCTATCCAACTTTGAGAAACAGGCATGTATTACTAGGCCTATATAATATTTTCATCTATCTATCCAACTTTGAGAAAAAGCATGTATTACTAGGCCTATATAATATTTGAGAAACAGGCATTACATCTATCAACTTTGAGAAACAGGCATGTATTACTAGGCCTATATAATATTTTTCATCTATCAACTTTGAGAAACAGGCATGTATTACTAGGCCTATATAATATTTTTCATCTATCAACTTTGAGAAACAGCATGCATTACAGGCCTATATAATATTTTTCATCTATATTACTAGGCCTATATAATATTTTCATCTATCAACTTTGAGAAACAGGCATGTATTACTAGGCCTATATAATATTTTTCATCTATCAACTTTGAGAAACAGGCATGTATTACTAGGCCTATATAATATTTTTCATCTATCAACTTTCATGTATTACTAGGCCTATATAATATTTTTCATCTATCAACTTTGAGAAACAGGCATGCATTACTAGGCCTATATAATATTTTTCATCTATCAACTTTGAGAAACAGGCATGTATTACTAGGCCTATATAATATTTTCATCTATCAACTTTGAGAAACAGGCATGTATTACTAGGCCTATATATATATTTTCATCTATCAACTTTGAGAAACAGGCATGTATTACTAGGCCTATATAATATTTTTCATCTATCAACTTTGAGAAACAGGCATGTATTACTAGGCCTATATAATATTTTTCATCTATCAACTTTGAGAAACAGGCATGTATTACTAGGCCTATATAATATTTTTCATCTATCCAACTTTGAGAAACAGGCATGTATTACTAGGCCTATATAATATTTTTCATCTATCAACTTTGAGAAACAGGCATGTATTACTAGGCCTATATAATATTTTTCATCTATCAACTTTGAGAAACAGGCATGCATTACTAGGCCTATATAATATTTTTCATCTATCAACTTTGAGAAACAGGCATGTATTACTAGGCCTATATAATATTTTCATCTATCAACTTTGAGAAACAGGCATGTATTACTAGGCCTATATAATATTTTCATCTATCAACTTTGAGAAACAGGCATGTATTACTAGGCCTATATAATATTTTTCATCTATCAACTTTGAGAAACAGGCATGTATTACTAGGCCTATATAATATTTTCATCTATCAACTTTGAGAAACAGGCATGTATTACTAGGCCTATATAATATTTTCATCTATCAACTTTGAGAAACAGGCATGTATTACTAGGCCTATATAATATTTTCATCTATCAACTTTGAGAAACAGGCATGTATTACTAGGCCTATATAATATTTTCATCTATCAACTTTGAGAAACAGGCATGTATTACTAGGCCTATATCATGTATTATCAATTTTCATCTATCCAACTTTGAGAAACAGGCATGTATTACTAGGCCTATATAATATTTTCATCTATCAACTTTGAGAAACAGGCATGTATTACTAGGCCTATATAATATTTTCATCTATCAACTTTGAGAAACAGGCATGTATTACTAGGCCTATATAATATTTTCATCTATCAACTTTGAGAAACAGGCATGTATTACTAGGCCTATATAATATTTTCATCTATCAACTTTGAGAAACAGGCATGCATTACTAGGCCTATATAATATTTTTTTCATCTATCAACTTTGAGAAACAGGCATGTATTACTAGGCCTATATAATATTTTTCATCTATCAACTTTGAGAAACAGGCATGTATTACTAGGCCTATATAATATTTTTCATCTATCAACTTTGAGAAACAGGCATGTATTACTAGGCCTATATAATATTTTTCATCTATCAACTTTGAGAAACAGGCATGTATTACTAGGCCTATATAATATTTTTCATCTATCAACTTTGAGAAACAGGCATGTATTACTAGGCCTATATAATATTTTTCATCTATCAACTTTGAGAAACAGGCATGTATTACTAGGCCTATATAATATTTTTCATCTATCAACTTTTGTATTACTAGGAAACAGAAACAGGCATGTATTACTAGGCCTATATAATATTTTCATCTATCAACTTTGAGAAACAGGCATGTATTACTAGGCCTATATAATATTTTCATCTATCAACTTTGAGAAACAGGCATGTATTACTAGGCCTATATAATATTTTTCATCTATCAACTTTGAGAAACAGGCATGTATTACTAGGCCTATATAATATTTTTCATCTATCAACTTTGAGAAACAGGCATGTATTACTAGGCCTATATAATATTTTTCATCTATCAACTTTGAGAAACAGGCATGTATTACTAGGCCTATATAATATTTTCATCTATCCAACTTTGAGAAACAGGCATGTATTACTAGGCCTATATAATATTTTTCATCTATCAACTTTGAGAAACAGGCATGTATTACTAGGCCTATATAATATTTTCATCTATCAACTTTGAGAAACAGGCATGTATTACTAGGCCTATATAATATTTTTCATCTATCAACTTTGAGAAACAGGCATGTATTACTAGGCCTATATAATATTTTTTTCATCTATCAACTTTGAGAAACAGGCATGTATTACTAGGCCTATATAATATTTTTCATCTATCAACTTTGAGAAACAGGCATGTATTACTAGGCCTATATAATATTTTCATCTATCAACTTTGAGAAACAGGCATGTATTACTAGGCCTATATAATATTTTTCATCTATCAACTTTGAGAAACAGGCATGTATTACTAGGCCTATATAATATTTTTCATCTATCAACTTTGAGAAACAGGCATGTATTACTAGGCCTATATAATATTTTCATCTATCAACTTTGAGAAACAGGCATGTATTACTAGGCCTATATAATATTTTCATCTATCAACTTTGAGAAACAGGCATGTATTACTAGGCCTATATAATATTTTTCATCTATCAACTTTGAGAAACAGGCATGTATTACTAGGCCTATATAATATTTTTCATCTATCAACTTTGAGAAACAGGCATGTATTACTAGGCCTATATAATATTTTTCATCTATCCAACTTTGAGAAACAGGCATGTATTACTAGGCCTATATAATATTTTTCATCTATCAACTTTGAGAAACAGGCATGTATTACTAGGCCTATATAATATTTTTCATCTATCAACTTTGAGAAACAAGCATGTATTACTAGGCCTATATAATATTTTCATCTATCAACTTTGAGAAACAGGCATGTATTACTAGGCCTATATAATATTTTTCATCTATCAACTTTGAGAAAACAGGCATGTATTACTAGGCCTATATAATATTTTTCATCTATCAACTTTGAGAAACAGGCATGTATTACTAGGCCTATATAATATTTTTCATCTATCAACTTTGAGAAACAGGCATGTATTACTAGGCCTATATAATATTTTTCATCTATCCAACTTTGAGAAACAGGCATGTATTACTAGGCCTATATAATATTTTCATCTATCAACTTTGAGAAACAGGCATGTATTACTAGGCCTATATAATATTTTCATCTATCAACTTTGAGAAACAGGCATGTATTACTAGGCCTATATAATATTTTCATCTATCAACTTTGAGAAACAGGCATGTATTACTAGGCCTATATAATATTTTCATCTATCAACTTTGAGAAACAGGCATGTATTACTAGGCCTATATAATATTTTCATCTATCAACTTTGAGAAACAGCATGCATTACTAGGCCTATATAATATTTTCATCTATCAACTTTGAGAAACAGGCATGTATTACTAGGCCTATATAATATTTTTCATCTATCAACTTTGAGAAACAGGCATGTATTACTAGGCCTATATAATATTTTTCATCTATCAACTTTGAGAAACAGGCATGTATTACTAGGCCTATATAATATTTTTCATCTATCAACTTTGAGAAACAGGCATGTATTACTAGGCCTATATAATATTTTTCATCTATCAACTTTGAAACAGGCAGTATTACAGGCTATATAATATTACTAGGCCTATATAGGCCTATATAATATTTTTCATCTATCCAACTTTGAGAAACAGGCATGTATTACTAGGCCTATATATATATTTTCATCTATCAACTTTGAGAAACAGGCATGTATTACTAGGCCTATATAATATTTTTCATCTATCAACTTATATTACTAGGCCTATATAATATTTTTCATCTATCCAACTTTGAGAAACAGGCATGTATTACTAGGCCTATATAATATTTTCATCTATCAACTTTGAGAAACAGGCATGTATTACTAGGCCTATATAATATTTTCATCTATCAACTTTGAGAAACAGGCATGTATTACTAGGCCTATATAATATTTTTCATCTATCAACTTTGAGAAACAGGCATGTATTACTAGGCCTATATATATTTTTCATCTATCAACTTTTGCATTACTAGGCCTATATAATATTTTCATCTATCAACTTTGAGAAACAGGCATTATTACTAGGCCTATATAATATTTTCATCTATCAACTTTGAGAAACAGGCATGTATTACTAGGCCTATATAATATTTTCATCTATCCAACTTTGAGAAACAGGCATGTATTACTAGGCCTATATAATATTTTTCATCTATCAACTTTGAGAAACAGGCATGTATTACTAGGCCTATATAATATTTTTCATCTATCAACTTTGAGAAACAGGCATGTATTACTAGGCCTATATAATATTTTTCATCTATCAACTTTGAGAAACAGGCATGTATTACTAGGCCTATATAATATTTTTCATCTATCAACTTTGAGAAACAGGCATGTATTACTAGGCCTATATAATTTTTCATCTATCAACTTTGAGAAACAGAAACAGGCTATATAATATTTTTATCTAGGCCTATATAGGCCTATATATTTTTCATCTATCAACTTTGAGAAACAGGCATGTATTACTAGGCCTATATAATATTTTTCATCTATCAACTTTGAGAAACAGGCATGTATTACTAGGCCTATATAATATTTTTCATCTATCAACTTTGAGAAACAGGCATGTATTACTAGGCCTATATAATATTTTCATCTATCAACTTTGAGAAACAGGCATGTATTACTAGGCCTATATAATATTTTTCATCTATCAACTTTGAGAAACAGGCATGTATTACTAGGCCTATATAATATTTTTCATCTATCAACTTTGAGAAACAGGCATGTATTACTAGGCCTATATAATATTTTTCATCTATCAACTTTGAGAAACAGGCATGTATTACTAGGCCTATATAATATTTTTCATCTATCCAACTTTGAGAAACAGGCATATTACTAGGCCTATATAATATTTTTCATCTATCAACTTTGAGAAACAGGCATGTATTACTAGGCCTATATAATATTTTTCATCTATCAACTTTGAGAAACAGGCATGTATTACTAGGCCTATATAATATTTTTCATCTATCAACTTTGAGAAACAGGCATGCATTACTAGGCCTATATAATATTTTTCATCTATCAACTTTGAGAAACAGGCATGTATTACTAGGCCTATATAATATTTTCATCTATCAACTTTGAGAAACAGGCATGTATTACTAGGCCTATATAATATTTTTCATCTATCTACTTTGAGAAACAACTTTGAGAAACAGGCATGTATTACTAGGCCTATATAATATTTTTCATCTATCAACTTTGAGAAACAGGCATGTATTACTAGGCCTATATAATATTTTTCATCTATCAACTTTGAGAAACAGGCATGTATTACTAGGCCTATATAATATTTTTCATCTATCAACTTTGAGAAACAGGCATGTATTACTAGGCCTATATAATATTTTTCATCTATCAACTTTGAGAAACAGGCATGTATTACTAGGCCTATATAATATTTTTCATCTATCAACTTTGAGAAACAGGCATGTATTACTAGGCCTATATAATATTTTTCATCTATCAACTTTGAGAAACAGGCATGTATTACTAGGCCTATATAATATTTTCATCTATCCAACTTTGAGAAACAGTATTACTAGGCATGTATTACTAGGCCTATATAATATTTTTCATCTATCAACTTTGAGAAACAGGCATGTATTACTAGGCCTATATAATATTTTTCATCTATCAACTTTGAGAAACAGGCATGTATTACTAGGCCTATATAATATTTTTCATCTATCAACTTTGAGAAACAGGCATGTATTACTAGGCCTATATAATATTTTTCATCTATCAACTTTGAGAAACAGGCATGTATTACTAGGCCTATATAATATTTTCATCTATCAACTTTGAGAAACAGGCATGTATTACTAGGCCTATATAATATTTTCATCTATCAACTTTGAGAAACAGGCATGTATTACTAGGCCTATATAATATTTTCATCTATCAACTTTGAGAAACAGGCATGCATTACTAGGCCTATATAATATTTTCATCTATCAACTTTGAGAAACAGGCATGTATTACTAGGCCTATATAATATTTTTCATCTATCAACTTTGAGAAACAGGCATGTATTACTAGGCCTATATAATATTTTTCATCTATCAACTTTGAGAAACAGGCATGTATTACTAGGCCTATATAATATTTTTCATCTATCAACTTTGAGAAACAGGCATGTATTACTAGGCCTATATAATATTTTTCATCTATCAACTTTGAGAAACAGGCTATTACTAGGCCTATATAATATTTTTCATCTATCAACTTTGAGAAACAGGCATGTATTACTAGGCCTATATATATTTTTCATCTATCAACTTTGAGAAACAGGCATGTATTACTAGGCCTATATAATATTTTTTTCTATCAACTTTGAGAAACAGGCATGTATTACTAGGCCTATATAATATTTTTCATCTATCAACTTTGAGAAACAGGCATGTATTACTAGGCCTATATAATATTTTTCATCTATCAACTTTGAGAAACAGGCATGTATTACTAGGCCTATATAATATTTTCATCTATCAACTTTGAGAAACAGGCATGTATTACTAGGCCTATATAATATTTTCATCTATCAACTTTGAGAAACAGGCATGTATTACTAGGCCTATATAATATTTTTCATCTATCAACTTTGAGAAACAGGCATGTATTACTAGGCCTATATATATATTTTCATCTATCCAACTTTGAGAAACAGGCATGTATTACTAGGCCTACTTTGAGAAACAAGCATATACTATATATTTTTCATCTATCAACTTTGAGAAACAGGCATGCATTACTAGGCCTATATAATATTTTTCATCTATCAACTTTGAGAAACAGGCATGTATTACTAGGCCTATATAATATTTTCATCTATCAACTTTGAGAAACAGGCATGTATTACTAGGCCTATATAATATTTTTCATCTATCAACTTTGAGAAACAGGCATGTATTACTAGGCCTATATAATATTTTTCATCTATCAACTTTGAGAAACAGGCATGTATTACTAGGCCTATATAATATTTTTCATCTATCAACTTTGAGAAACAGGCATGTATTACTAGGCCTATATAATATTTTTCATCTATCAACTTTGAGAAACAGGCATGTATTACTAGGCCTATATAATATTTTTCATCTATCAACTTTGAGAAACAGGCATGTATTACTAGGCCTATATAATATTTTTCATCTATCAACTTTGAGAAACAGGCATGTATTACTAGGCCTATATAATATTTTTCATCTATCAACTTTGAGAAACAGGCATGTATTACTAGGCCTATATAATATTTTCATCTATCAACTTTGAGAAACAGGCATGTATTACTAGGCCTATATAATATTTTTCATCTATCAACTTTGAGAAACAGGCATGTATTACTAGGCCTATATAATATTTTTCATCTATCAACTTTGAGAAACAGGCATGCATTACTAGGCCTATATAATATTTTCATCTATCCAACTTTGAGAAACAGGCATGTATTACTAGGCCTATATAATATTTTCATCTATCAACTTTGAGAAACAGGCATGTATTACTAGGCCATTTTCATCTATCAACTTTGAGAAACAGGCATGCATTACTAGGCCTATATAATATTTTCATCTATCAACTTTGAGAAACAGGCATGTATTACTAGGCCTATATAATATTTTTCATCTATCAACTTTGAGAAACAGGCATGTATTACTAGGCCTATATAATATTTTTCATCTATCAACTTTGAGAAACAGGCATGTATTACTAGGCCTATATAATATTTTCATCTATCAACTTTGAGAAACAGGCATGTATTACTAGGCCTATATAATATTTTTCATCTATCAACTTTGAGAAACAGGCATGTATTACTAGGCCTATATAATATTTTCATCTATCAACTTTGAGAAACAGGCATGTATTACTAGGCCTATATAATATTTTCATCTATCAACTTTGAGAAACAGGCATGTATTACTAGGCCTATATAATATTTTTCATCTATCAACTTTGAGAAACAGGCATGTATTACTAGGCCTATATAATATTTTTCATCTATCAACTTTGAGAAACAGGCATGTATTACTAGGCCTATATAATATTTTTCATCTATCAACTTTGAGAAACAGGCATGCATTACTAGGCCTATATAATATTTTCATCTATCCAACTTTGAGAAACAGGCATGCATTACTAGGCCTATATAATATTTTTCATCTATCAACTTTGAGAAACAGGCATGTATTACTAGGCCTATATAATATTTTTCATCTATCCAACTTTAGAAACAGCATGTATTACTATATATATTTTTCATCTATCAACTTTGAGAAACAGGCATGTATTACTAGGCCTATATAATATTTTTCATCTATCAACTTTGAGAAACAGGCATGTATTACTAGGCCTATATAATATTTTTCATCTATCAACTTTGAGAAACAGGCATGTATTACTAGGCCTATATAATATTTTTCATCTATCAACTTTGAGAAACAGGCATGTATTACTAGGCCTATATAATATTTTTCATCTATCAACTTTGAGAAACAGGCATGTATTACTAGGCCTATATAATATATTTTTCATCTATCAACTTTGAGAAACAGGCATGTATTACTAGGCCTATATAATATTTTCATCTATCAACTTTGAGAAACAGGCATGTATTACTAGGCCTATATAATATTTTTCATCTATCAACTTTGAGAAACAGGCATGCATTACTAGGCCTATATAATATTTTCATCTATCAACTTTGAGAAACAGGCATGTATTACTAGGCCTATATAATATTTTCATCTATCAACTTTGAGAAACAGGCATGTATTACTAGGCCTATATAATATTTTCATCTATCAACTTTGAGAAACAGGCATGTATTACTAGGCCTATATAATATTTTCATCTATACTTTGAGAAACAGGCATATTACTAGGCCTATATAATATTTTTCATCTATCAACTTTGAGAAACAGGCATGTATTACTAGGCCTATATAATATTTTTCATCTATCAACTTTGAGAAACAGGCATGTATTACTAGGCCTATATAATATTTTTCATCTATCAACTTTGAGAAACAGGCATGTATTACTAGGCCTATATAATATTTTTCATCTATCAACTTTGAGAAACAGGCATGTATTACTAGGCCTATATAATATTTTTCATCTATCAACTTTGAGAAACAGGCATGTATTACTAGGCCTATATAATATAATTTTTCATCTATCAACTTTGAGAAACAAGCATGTATTACTAGGCCTATATAATATTTTTCATCTATCAACTTTGAGAAACAGGCATGTATTACTAGGCCTATATAATATTTTTCATCTATCAACTTTGAGAAACAGGCATGTATTACTAGGCCTATATAATATTTTCATCTATCAACTTTGAGAAAGCATGCATTACTAGGCCTATATAATATTTTCATCTATCCAACTTTGAGAAACAGGCATGTATTACTAGGCCTATATAATATTTTCATCTATCAACTTTGAGAAACAGGCATGTATTACTAGGCCTATATAATATTTTTCATCTATCAACTTTGAGAAACAGGCATGTATTACTAGGCCTATATAATATTTTTCATCTATCAACTTTGAGAAACAGGCATGTATTACTAGGCCTATATAATATTTTTCATCTATCAACTTTGAGAAACAGGCATGTATTACTAGGCCTATATAATATTTTTCATCTATCAACTTTGAGAAACAGGCATGTATTACTAGGCCTATATAATATTTTTCATCTATCAACTTTGAGAAACAGGCATGTATTACTAGGCCTATATAATATTTTTCATCTATCAACTTTGAGAAACAGGCATGTATTACTAGGCCTATATAATATTTTTCATCTATCAACTTTGAGAAACAGGCATGTATTACTAGGCCTATATAATATTTTTCATCTATCAACTTTGAGAAACAGGCATGTATTACTAGGCCTATATAATATTTTCATCTATCAACTTTGAGAAACAGGCATGTATTACTAGGCCTATATAATATTTTTCATCTATCCAACTTTGAGAAACAGGCATGTATTACTAGGCCTATATAATATTTTTCATCTATCAACTTTGAGAAACAGGCATGTATTACTAGGCCTATATATATATTTTCATCTATCAACTTTGAGAAACAGGCATGTATTACTAGGCCTATATAATATTTTTCATCTATCAACTTTGAGAAACAGGCATGTATTACTAGGCCTATATAATATTTTCATCTATCAACTTTGAGAAACAGGCATGTATTACTAGGCCTATATAATATTTTTCATCTATCAACTTTGAGAAACAGCAATTACTAGGCCATAATATTTTTCATCTATCCAACTTTGAGAAACAGGCATGTATTACTAGGCCTATATAATATTTTTCATCTATCAACTTTGAGAAACAGGCATGTATTACTAGGCCTATATATAATTTTTCATCTATCAACTTTGAGAAACAGGCATGCATTACTAGGCCTATATAATATTTTCATCTATCAACTTTGAGAAACAGGCATGTATTACTAGGCCTATATAATATTTTTCATCTATCAACTTTGAGAAACAGGCATGTATTACTAGGCCTATATAATATTTTTCATCTATCAACTTTGAGAAACAGGCATGTATTACTAGGCCTATATAATATTTTCATCTATCCAACTTTGAGAAACAGGCATGTATTACTAGGCCTATATAATATTTTCATCTATCAACTTTGAGAAACAGGCATGTATTACTAGGCCTATATAATATTTTCATCTATCAACTTTGAGAAACAGGCATGTATTACTAGGCCTATATAATATTTTTCATCTATCAACTTTGAGAAACAGGCATGTATTACTAGGCCTATATATATATTTTCATCTATCAACTTTGAGAAACAGGCATGTATTACTAGGCCTATATAATATTTTCATCTATCAACTTTGAGAAACAGGCATGTATTACTAGGCCTATATAATATTTTTCATCTATCAACTTTGAGAAACAGGCATGTATTACTAGGCCTATATAATATTTTCATCTATCAACTTTGAGAAACAGGCATGCATTACTAGGCCTATATAATATTTTTCATCTATCAACTTTGAGAAACAGGCATGTATTACTAGGCCTATATAATATATTTTCATCTATCAACTTTGAGAAACAGGCATGTATTACTAGGCCTATATAATATTTTTCATCTATCCAACTTTGAGAAACAGGCATGTATTACTAGGCCTATATAATATTTTTCATCTATCAACTTTGAGAAACAGGCATGTATTACTAGGCCTATATAATATTTTTCATCTATCAACTTTGAGAAACAGGCATGTATTACTAGGCCTATATAATATTTTTCATCTATCAACTTTGAGAAACAAGCATGCATTACTAGGCCTATATAATATTTTCATCTATCAACTTTGAGAAACAGGCATGTATTACTAGGCCTATATAATATTTTTCATCTATCAACTTTGAGAAACAGGCATGTATTACTAGGCCTATATAATATTTTTCATCTATCAACTTTGAGAAACAAGCATGCATTACTAGGCCTATATAATATTTTTCATCTATCAACTTTGAGAAACAGGCATGTATTACTAGGCCTATATAATATTTTCATCTATCAACTTTGAGAAACAGGCATGTATTACTAGGCCTATATAATATTTTTCATCTATCAACTTTGAGAAACAGGCATGTATTACTAGGCCTATATAATATTTTTCATCTATCAACTTTGAGAAACAGGCATGTATTACTAGGCCTATATAATATTTTTCATCTATCAACTTTGAGAAACAGGCATGTATTACTAGGCCTATATAATATTTTTCATCTATCAACTTTGAGAAACAGGCATGTATTACTAGGCCTATATAATATTTTTCATCTATCAACTTTGAGAAACAGGCATGTATTACTAGGCCTATATAATATTTTTCATCTATCAACTTTGAGAAACAGGCATGTATTACTAGGCCTATATAATATTTTTCATCTATCAACTTTGAGAAACAGGCATGCATTACTAGGCCTATATAATATTTTCATCTATCAACTTTGAGAAACAGGCATGTATTACTAGGCCTATATAATATTTTTTTCATCTATCAACTTTGAGAAACAGGCATGTATTACTAGGCCTATATAATATTTTCATCTATCAACTTTGAGAAACAGGCATGTATTACTAGGCCTATATAATATTTTCATCTATCAACTTTGAGAAACAGGCATGTATTACTAGGCCTATATAATATTTTTCATCTATCAACTTTGAGAAACAACATGTATTACTAGGCCTATATAATATTTTCATCTATCCAACTTTGAGAAACAGCATGTATTACTAGGCCTATATAATATTTTCATCTATCAACTTTGAGAAACAGGCATGTATTACTAGGCCTATATAATATTTTTCATCTATCAACTTTGAGAAACAGGCATGTATTACTAGGCCTATATAATATTTTTCATCTATCAACTTTGAGAAACAGGCATGTATTACTAGGCCTATATAATATTTTCATCTATCAACTTTGAGAAACAGGCATGCATTACTAGGCCTATATAATATTTTTCATCTATCAACTTTGAGAAACAGGCATGCATTACTAGGCCTATATAATATTTTTCATCTATCAACTTTGAGAAACAGGCATGTATTACTAGGCCTATATAATATTTTTCATCTATCAACTTTGAGAAACAGGCATGTATTACTAGGCCTATATAATATTTTTCATCTATCAACTTTGAGAAACAGGCATGTATTACTAGGCCTATATAATATTTTCATCTATCAACTTTGAGAAACAGGCATGTATTACTAGGCCTATATAATATTTTTCATCTATCAACTTTGAGAAACAGGCATGTATTACTAGGCCTATATAATATTTTCATCTATCAACTTTGAGAAACAGGCATGTATTACTAGGCCTATATAATATTTTTCATCTATCAACTTTGAGAAACAGGCATGTATTACTAGGCCTATATAATATTTTTCATCTATCAACTTTGAGAAACAGGCATGTATTACTAGGCCTATATAATATTTTTCATCTATCAACTTTGAGAAACAGGCATGTATTACTAGGCCTATATAATATTTTTCATCTATCAACTTTGAGAAACAGGCATGTATTACTAGGCCTATATAATATTTTTCATCTATCAACTTTGAGAAACAGGCATGCATTACTAGGCCTATAAATATTTTTCATCTATCAACTTTAGAAACAGGCATGTATTACTAGGCCTATATAATATTTTTCATCTATCAACTTTGAGAAACAAGCATGCATTACTAGGCCTATATAATATTTTTCATCTATCAACTTTGAGAAACAGGCATGTATTACTAGGCCTATATAATATTTTTCATCTATCAACTTTGAGAAACATGCATTACTATTACTAGGCCTATATGAGAAACAAGCATATTACTTATTCATCTATCAACTTTGAGAAACAGGCATGTATTACTAGGCCTATATAATATTTTCATCTATCAACTTTGAGAAACAGGCATGTATTACTAGGCCTATATAATATTTTTCATCTATCAACTTTGAGAAACAGGCATGTATTACTAGGCCTATATAATATTTTTCATCTATCAACTTTGAGAAACAGGCATGTATTACTAGGCCTATATAATATTTTTCATCTATCAACTTTGAGAAACAGGCATGTATTACTAGGCCTATATAATATTTTCATCTATCAACTTTGAGAAACAGGCATGTATTACTAGGCCTATATAATATTTTCATCTATCAACTTTGAGAAACAGGCATGTATTACTAGGCCTATATAATATTTTTCATCTATCAACTTTGAGAAACAGGCATGTATTACTAGGCCTATATAATATTTTTCATCTATCAACTTTGAGAAACAGGCATGTATTACTAGGCCTATATAATATTTTCATCTATCAACTTTGAGAAACAGGCATGTATTACTAGGCCTATATAATATTTTTCATCTATCAACTTTGAGAAACAGGCATGTATTACTAGGCCTATATAATATTTTTCATCTATCAACTTTGAGAAACAGGCATGTATTACTAGGCCTATATAATATTTTTCATCTATCAACTTTGAGAAACAGGCATGTATTACTAGGCCTATATAATATTTTCATCTATCAACTTTGAGAAACAGGCATGTATTACTAGGCCTATATAATATTTTTCATCTATCCAACTTTGAGAAACAGGCATGTATTACTAGGCCTATATAATATTTTTCATCTATCAACTTTGAGAAACAGGCATGTATTACTAGGCCTATATAATATTTTCATCTATCAACTTTGAGAAACAGGCATGTATTACTAGGCCTATATAATATTTTTCATCTATCAACTTTGAGAAACAGGCATGCATTACTAGGCCTATATAATATTTTTCATCTATCCAACTTTGAGAAACAGGCATGTATTACTAGGCCTATATAATATTTTCATCTATTTTCATGTATTACTAGGCCTATATAATATTTTTCATCTATCAACTTTGAGAAACAGGCATGCATTACTAGGCCTATATAATATTTTCATCTATCAACTTTGAGAAACAGGCATGTATTACTAGGCCTATATAATATTTTCATCTATCAACTTTGAGAAACAGGCATGTATTACTAGGCCTATATATATATTTTCATCTATCAACTTTGAGAAACAGGCATGTATTACTAGGCCTATATAATATTTTCATCTATCAACTTTGAGAAACAGGCATGTATTACTAGGCCTATATAATATTTTTCATCTATCAACTTTGAGAAACAGGCATGTATTACTAGGCCTATATAATATTTTTCATCTATCAACTTTGAGAAACAGGCATGTATTACTAGGCCTATATAATATTTTTCATCTATCAACTTTGAGAAACAGGCATGTATTACTAGGCCTATATAATATTTTTCATCTATCAACTTTGAGAAACAGGCATGTATTACTAGGCCTATATAATATTTTCATCTATCAACTTTGAGAAACAGGCATGTATTACTAGGCCTATATAATATTTTCATCTATCAACTTTGAGAAACAGGCATGTATTACTAGGCCTATATAATATTTTTCATCTATCAACTTTGAGAAACAGGCATGTATTACTAGGCCTATATAATATTTTCATCTATCAACTTTGAGAAACAGGCATGTATTACTAGGCCTATATAATATTTTCATCTATCAACTTTGAGAAACAGGCATGTATTACTAGGCCTATATAATATTTTTCATCTATCAACTTTGAGAAACAGGCATGTATTACTAGGCCTATATAATATTTTTCATCTATCAACTTTGAGAAACACATGTATTACTAGGCCTATATAATATTTTTCATCTATCCAACTTTGAGAAACAGGCATGTATTACTAGGCCTATATAATATTTTTCATCTATCAACTTTGAGAAACAGGCATGTATTACTAGGCCTATATAATATTTTCATCTATCCAACTTTGAGAAACAGGCATGCATTACTAGGCCTATATAATATTTTCATCTATCAACTTTGAGAAACAGGCATGTATTACTAGGCCTATATAATATTTTCATCTATCAACTTTGAGAAACAGGCATGTATTACTAGGCCTATATATATATTTTCATCTATCAACTTTGAGAAACAGGCATGTATTACTAGGCCTATATAATATTTTTCATCTATCAACTTTGAGAAACAGGCATGTATTACTAGGCCTATATAATATTTTCATCTATCAACTTTGAGAAACAGGCATGTATTACTAGGCCTATATAATATTTTTCATCTATCAACTTTGAGAAACAGGCATGTATTACTAGGCCTATATAATATTTTTCATCTATCAACTTTGAGAAACAGGCATGTATTACTAGGCCTATATAATATTTTTCATCTATCCAACTTTGAGAAACAGACATGTATTACTAGGCCTATATAATATTTTTCATCTATCCAACTTTGAGAAACAGGCATGTATTACTAGGCCTATATAATATTTTTCATCTATCAACTTTGAGAAAGGCATGTATTACTAGGCCTATATAATATTTTTCATCTATCAACTTTGAGAAACAGGCATGCATTACTAGGCCTATATATTTTTCATCTATCCACTTTTGAGAAAAAGGCATGCATTACTAGGCCTATATAATATTTTCATCTATCCAACTTTGAGAAACAGGCATGTATTACTAGGCCTATATAATATTTTTCATCTATCAACTTTGAGAAACAGGCATGTATTACTAGGCCTATATAATATTTTCATCTATCAACTTTGAGAAACAGGCATGTATTACTAGGCCTATATAATATTTTTCATCTATCAACTTTGAGAAACAGGCATGTATTACTAGGCCTATATAATATTTTTCATCTATCAACTTTGAGAAACAGGCATGTATTACTAGGCCTATATAATATTTTTCATCTATCAACTTTGAGAAACAGGCATGTATTACTAGGCCTATATAATATTTTTCATCTATCAACTTTGAGAAACAGGCATGTATTACTAGGCCTATATAATATTTTTCATCTATCAACTTTGAGAAACAGGCATGTATTACTAGGCCTATATAATATTTTTCATCTATCAACTTTGAGAAACAGGCATGTATTACTAGGCCTATATAATATTTTTCATCTATCAACTTTGAGAAACAGGCATGTATTACTAGGCCTATATAATATTTTTCATCTATCAACTTTGAGAAACAGGCATGTATTACTAGGCCTATATAATATTTTTCATCTATCAACTTTGAGAAACAGGTAGGTATTACTAGGCCTACATGATATTTTTCATCTATCTAACTTTGAGAAACAAGCATGCATTACTAGGCCTATATAATATTTTTCATCTATCCAACTTTGAGAAACAGGCATGTATTACTAGGCCTATATAATATTTTCATCTATCAACTTTGAGAAACAGGCATGCATTATTACTAGGCCTATATATATATTTTTCATCTATCAACTTTGAGAAACAAGCATGCATTACTAGGCCTATATAATATTTTTCATCTATCAACTTTGAGAAACAGGCATGTATTACTAGGCCTATATAATATTTTCATCTATCAACTTTGAGAAACAGGCATGTATTACTAGGCCTATATAATATTTTCATCTATCAACTTTGAGAAACAGGCATGTATTACTAGGCCTATATAATATTTTCATCTATCAACTTTGAGAAACAGGCATGTATTACTAGGCCTATATAATATTTTTCATCTATCAACTTTGAGAAACAGGCATGTATTACTAGGCCTATATAATATTTTTCATCTATCCAACTTTGAGAAACAGGCATTTATTACTAGGCCTATATAATATTTTTCATCTATCCAACTTTGAGAAACAGGCATGTATTACTAGGCCTATATGATATTTTTCATCTATCAACTTTGACAAACAAGCATGTACTACCAGGCCTATATAATATTTTTCATCTATTCAACTTTGAGAAACAGGCATGTATTACTAGGCCTATATAATATTTTTCATCTATCCAACTTTGAGAAACAAGCATGCATTACTAGGCCTATATAATATTTTTCATCTATCTAACTTTGAGAAACAGGCATGCATTACTAGGCCTATATAATATTTTTCATCTATCAACTTTGAGAAACAGGCATGTATTACTAGGCCTATATAATATTTTTCATCTATCAACTTTGAGAAACAGGCATGTATTACTAGGCCTATATAATATTTTCATCTATCAACTTTGAGAAACAGGCATGTATTACTAGGCCTATATAATATTTTTCATCTATCAACTTTGAGAAACAGGCATGTATTACTAGGCCTATATAATATTTTTCATCTATCAACTTTGAGAAACAGGCATGTATTACTAGGCCTATATAATATTTTTCATCTATCAACTTTGAGAAACAGGCATGTATTACTAGGCCTATATAATATTTTTCATCTATCCAACTTTGAGAAACAGGCATGTATTACTAGGCCTATATAATATTTTCATCTATCCAACTTTGAGAAACAGCATGTATTACTAGGCCTATATAATATTTTTCATCTATCAACTTTGAGAAACAGGCATGTATTACTAGGCCTATATAATATTTTTCATCTATCAACTTTGAGAAACAGGCATGCATTACTAGGCCTATATAATATTTTCATCTATCAACTTTGAGAAACAGGCATGCATTACTAGGCCTATATAATATTTTTCATCTATCCAACTTTGAGAAACAGGCATGTATTACTAGGCCTATATAATATTTTTCATCTATCAACTTTGAGAAACAGGCATGTATTACTAGGCCTATATAATATTTTTCATCTATCAACTTTGAGAAACAGGCATGTATTACTAGGCCTATATAATATTTTTCATCTATCCAACTTTGAGAAACAGGCATGTATTACTAGGCCTATATAATATTTTTCATCTATCAACTTTGAGAAACAGGCATGTATTACTAGGCCTATATAATATTTTTCATCTATCAACTTTGAGAAACAGGCATGTATTACTAGGCCTATATAATATTTTTCATCTATCAACTTTGAGAAACAGGCATGTATTACTAGGCCTATATAATATTTTTCATCTATCAACTTTGAGAAACAGGCATGTATTACTAGGCCTATATAATATTTTCATCTATCAACTTTGAGAAACAGGCAATTACTAGGCCTAGGCCTATTACTAGGCCTATATAATATTTTTCATCTATCAACTTTGAGAAACAGGCATGTATTACTAGGCCTATATAATATTTTTCATCTATCAACTTTGAGAAACAGGCATGTATTACTAGGCCTATATAATATTTTCATCTATCAACTTTGAGAAACAGGCATGCATTATTACTAGGCCTATATAATATTTTTCATCTATCCAACTTTGAGAAACAAGCATGTATTACTAGGCCTATATAATATTTTTCATCTATCAACTTTGAGAAACAGGCATGTATTACTAGGCCTATATAATATTTTTCATCTATCAACTTTGAGAAACAGGCATGTATTACTAGGCCTATATAATATTTTTCATCTATCAACTTTGAGAAACAGGCATGTATTACTAGGCCTATATAATATTTTTCATCTATCAACTTTGAGAAACAGGCATGTATTACTAGGCCTATATAATATTTTTCATCTATCAACTTTGAGAAACAGGCATGTATTACTAGGCCTATATAATATTTTCATCTATCAACTTTGAGAAACAGGCATGTATTACTAGGCCTATATAATATTTTCATCTATCAACTTTGAGAAACAGGCATGTATTACTAGGCCTATATAATATTTTCATCTATCAAAACTTTGAGAAACAAGCATGCATTACTAGGCCTATATAATATTTTTCATCTATCCAACTTTGAGAAACAGGCATGTATTACTAGGCCTATATAATATTTTTTCATCTATCCAACTTTGAGAAACAGGCATGTATTACTAGGCCTATATAATATTTTCATCTATCAACTTTGAGAAACAGGCATGTATTACTAGGCCTATATAATATTTTTCATCTATCAACTTTGAGAAACAGGCATGTATTACTAGGCCTATATAATATTTTCATCTATCAACTTTGAGAAACAGGCATGTATTACTAGGCCTATATAATATTTTTCATCTATCCAACTTTGAGAAACAGGCATGTATTACTAGGCCTATATAATATTTTCATCTATCAACTTTGAGAAACAGGCATGTATTACTAGGCCTATATAATATTTTTCATCTATCAACTTTGAGAAACAAGCATGTATTACTAGGCCTATATAATATTTTTCATCTATCCAACTTTGAGAAACAGGCATGTATTACTAGGCCTATATAATATTTTCATCTATCCAACTTTGAGAAACAGGCATGTATTACTAGGCCTATATAATATTTTTCATCTATCAACTTTGAGAAACAAGCATGCATTACTAGGCCTATATAATATTTTTCATCTATCAACTTTGAGAAACAGGCATGTATTACTAGGCCTATATAATATTTTTCATCTATCAACTTTGAGAAACAGGCATGTATTACTAGGCCTATATAATATTTTCATCTATCAACTTTGAGAAACAGGCATGTATTACTAGGCCTATATAATATTTTCATCTATCCAACTTTGAGAAACAGGCATGTATTACTAGGCCTATATAATATTTTTCATCTATCCAACTTTGAGAAACAGGCATGTATTACTAGGCCTATATAATATATTTTCATCTATCCAACTTTGAGAAACAGGCATGTATTACTAGGCCTATATAATATTTTTCATCTATCGAACTTTGAGAAACAAGCATGCATTACTAGGCCTATATAATATTTTCATCTATCCAACTTTGAGAAACAGGCATGTATTACTAGGCCTATATAATATTTTTCATCTATCCAACTTTGAGAAACAGGCATGTATTACTAGGCCTATATAATATTTTTCATCTATCAAAACTTTTAGAAACAAGCATGTATTACTAGGCCTATATAATATTTTTCATCTATCCAACTTTGAGAAACAGGCATGTATTACTAGGCCTATATAATATTTTTCATCTATCCAACTTTGAGAAACAGGCATGTATTACTAGGCCTATATAATATTTTTCATCTATCCAACTTTGAGAAACAGGCATGTATTACTAGGCCTATATAATATTTTCATCTATCCAACTTTGAGAAACAGGCATGCATTACTAGGCCTATATAATATTTTTCATCTATCCAACTTTGAGAAACAGGCATGCATTACTAGGCCTATATAATATTTTTCATCTATCCAACTTTGAGAAACAAGCATGCATTACTAGGCCTATATAATATTTTCATCTATCCAACTTTGAGAAACAGGCATGTATTACTAGGCCTATATAATATTTTGTTTCTATCCAACTTTGAGAAACAGGCATGTATTACTAGGCCTATATAATATATTTTTCATCTATCAACTTTGAGAAACAGGCATGTATTACTAGGCCTATATAATATTTTTCATCTATCCAACTTTGAGAAACAGGCATTACTAGGCCTATATAATATTTTTCATCTATCCAACTTTGAGAAACAGGCATGTATTACTAGGCCTATATAATATTTTCATCTATCAACTTTGAGAAACAGGCATGTATTACTAGGCCTATATAATATTTTTCATCTATCCAACTTTGAGAAACAGGCATGTATTACTAGGCCTATATAATATTTTTCATCTATCAACTTTGAGAAACAGGCATGTATTACTAGGCCTATATAATATTTTTCATCTATCAACTTTGAGAAACAGGCATGTATTACTAGGCCTATATAATATTTTTCATCTATCAACTTTGAGAAACAGGCATGTATTACTAGGCCTATATAATATTTTTTCATCTATCAACTTTGAGAAACAGGCATGTATTACTAGGCCTATATAATATTTTTCATCTATCCAACTTTGAGAAACAGGCATGTATTACTAGGCCTATATAATATTTTTCATCTATCCAACTTTGAGAAACAGGCATGTATTACTAGGCCTATATAATATTTTTCATCTATCCAACTTTGAGAAACAGGCATGTATTACTAGGCCTATATAATATTTTTCATCTATCAACTTTGAGAAACAGGCATGTATTACTAGGCCTATATAATATTTTTCATCTATCCAACTTTGAGAAACAGGCATGCATTACTAGGCCTATATAATATTTTTCATCTATCCAACTTTGAGAAACAGGCATGTATTACTAGGCCTATATAATATTTTTCATCTATCAACTTTGAGAAACAGGCATAATATTACTAGGCCTATATGATAATTTTTTCATCTATCCAACTTTGAGAAACAGACATGTATTACTAGGCCTATATAATATTTTTCATCTATCAACTTTGAGAAACAAGCATGCATTACTAGGCCTATATAATATTTTTCATCTATCCAACTTTGAGAAACAGGCATGTATTACTAGGCCTATATAATATTTTTCATCTATCCAACTTTGAGAAACAGGCATGTATTACTAGGCCTATATAATATTTTTCATCTATCAACTTTGAGAAACAGGCATGTATTACTAGGCCTATATAATATTTTTCATCTATCAACTTTGAGAAACAGGCATGTATTACTAGGCCTATATAATATTTTCATCTATCAACTTTGAGAAACAGGCAAGTATTACTAGGCCTATATAATATTTTTCATCTATCCAACTTTGAGAAACAGGCATGCATTAATAGGCCTACATGATATTTTTCATTTATCCAAATTTCAGAAACTAGCATGCATTACTAGGCCTATATAATATTTTTCATCTATCAACTTTGAGAAACAGGCATGTATTACTAGGCCTATATAATATTTTGTTTCTATCCAACTTTGAGAAACAGGCATGTATTACTAGGCCTATATAATATTTTTCATCTATCCAACTTTGAGAAACAGGCATGTATTACTAGGCCTATATAATATTTTTCATCTATCCAACTTTGAGAAACAGGCATGTATTACTAGGCCTATATGATATTTTTCATCTATCCAAATTTCAGAAACAGACATGTATTACTAGGCCTATATAATATTTTCATCTATCCAACTTTGAGAAACAGGCATGTATTACTAGGCCTATATGATATTTTTCATCTATCCAACTTTGAGAAACAGACATGTATTACTAGGCCTATATAATATTTTTTCATTTATCTAACTTTGAGACAAAAGCATGCATTACTAGTCCTATATGATATTTTTCATCCACCCAAATTTCAGAGACATGTATTACTAGGCCTATATAAGATTTTTCATCTATCCAACTTTGAGAAACAGGCAATTATTACTAGGCCTATATGATATTTTTCATCTATCCAAATTTCAGAAACAGACATGTATTACTAGGCCTATAAAATATTTTTCATCTATACAACTTTGAGAAACAGGCATGCATTACTAGGCCTATATATATTTTTCATCTATCCAACTTTGAGAAACAGGCATGCATTACTAGGCCTATATATTTTTCATCTATCCACCTTTGAGAAACAGGCATGCATTGCTAGGCCTATATGATATTTTTCATCTATCCAACTTTGAGAAACAGGCATGTATTACTAGGCCTATATAATATTTTTCATCTATCCAACTTTGAGAAACAGACATGTATTACTAGGTCTATATAATATTTTTTGATCTATCCAACTTTAGGAAACAAGCATGCATTACTAGGCCTATATAATAGTTTTCATCTATCCAACTTTGAGAAACAGGCTTGTATTTCTGGTCCTATATAATATTTCTCATCTATCCAACTTTGAGAAACACGCAAGTATTACTAGGCCTACATGATATTTTTCATCTATCCAATTTTGAGAAACAGACATGTATTACTAGGCCTATATAATATTTTTCATCCATCCAGTTTTGAGAAACAGGCATGTATTACTAGGCCTATATAATATTTTCATCTATTCAACTCTGAAAAATAGGGATGCAATAAACTGAAAGTTTATTTTTATCATATAACAGTATTTTTTTATTTTTGAAGATATTGTTTCATCAGGGAATTCTTACATAACTCTAGAGAACTTTACTTCATGCTACTTTTTAAAAACAAACACTAAAATTTTGTAGTCCTGAATAAATACTGTTTTAATCAATTATTTACGTCTGGTAGTTCTAACTGAAAGTTTTATTGAGCAGCTACTTCAGTCTCGTAGTTCTAACTAAAAGCTCTATTGATCAACTACTTTAGTCTGTTTGTTCTAACTAAAAGCTCTATTTATCAACTACTTCAGTCTGATAGTTCTAACTAAAAGGTGTATTGATCAATTACTTCAGTCTGGAAGTTCAAACTAAAAGTTGTATTGATCAACTATTTCAGTCTAGTAGCTCTAACTGAAAGTTGTATTGATCCACTACTTCAGTCTGATAACTCTAACTAAAAGTTGTATTGATCAATTTCTTCAGTCTGGTAGTTCTAACTAGAAACTTTACTGATTTGATTAATTACGTCACTTCAGTAGTCCTCAATAAAAGCTGTATTCATTCATTACATTAGTCTGCTATCCTTAAATAAACCTTTCAGTGATTCGTTATACAGGTTTTGTCTTGAAGTGTTTACATGTTCTACAGTTATTCTTGTATTTGAAAATGATATCCCTTTTTCTCTATCATATGCAGATTATGTTCGTTTACATGTGTGAATAATATTCATTGAAATCGAGTCATATATTTGATGCTTGAAATGTTGACAACAGGTGGCTACAGATAACTGTAGACCAACCGAGACCTGAGAGTTTTATTTATCATTCTAAAACTCACGAGAAACACGTCACTAGTATATAAACGGTTAACAGGCCGCAAGACGTGTACTATTATTTATTCGTCGCTATGGCAATAAGAGGTTGTGTAAATGACCGAAACAAATTACGTAATATTTGTGTTAAAAGTGTTGTTAATTTGATCTAAGTAAGCGATTCTTTTTATTTCCTATTTGTGAAAAATCTTATGTGATAGAAGAAGAAAAAAAATATATAAATCTTCGTAGCTAAATTATGGAAAGTCTGTTATTAAAATCAAAACAACTTTTGTGAAGTTTAAATTCGCAGGCTTCTTTTATCTAGTAAAGATCTTCAAAGCGGTTACATTTTCTCTTATCTTAGTGTGCTTTCGCTTTGCAAAAAAAAACAAAAAACAGTAGAACCGGAATATTAAGTTAAGTCTAGAATAAATCATAGGCGTTTCTGTAATAAGGTTTCCTCTTTGGACTTGTATTTTTACAGTCACTGAAACAAATTTACAAGCAGCGTTTGTTTTGTTATTCGTACTTTCCGTATTAATTAACAGCATTTTACTTTATGAGTGGCTCAGGTATATCTTATTTCTTATAATTTTCATGAAATGTATTATAAATACAGTAAATTATCCAGAGGTAATGTCTCCCCTTAAAATTTATAATGCTAAAAACTGGATTTCGATACCCGCGATGTACAGATTACAAATAGCCCGTTATCCGTCTTTACTCTCAATAACAAACAAACTAAATATGTACAATGGCAGGAAAAAATTACCAGTTTCTCAGATTTAATATAAAAAAATATAATTATTTTTTGCAGAATAAAAATAACAAGAAGTCCGAAATATTATAGAATAAAATATTGAAAACGAATCTAGTATATAATGAGCAGATGGCGCAGGTCACCAGATTCAGAGAGGAATAGTGTTTTTAAAAATCCAAGAATTCAAAGCGAGTAAGGCTTAACTAATATTAGGACCACTGAAACACAGTACTAGTTTATTGTGTATTTTAGAGATTTAAAATAAGTTTGTCAGATATGTTGTTACCAATATATTTAACAACGAGATTAACTTATTGATGAAATAAAACATTATCATCTTTATATTTAAGAATGTAAGAAAAGTATATTTAATTATCTCTAAGAGGGTTTTAAATTTCTCAAGTAGGCCCCTTTCTCTTATCGGAAATTAATATTAATTTATTTTGCTGTGAAGGAACATTAAACATAGACGTTTCCAAGTTTGACTAGCATGGCTAGATGGCAGTACATAAATGTATTAGTTAACTTCATTATTTTCTTTTTGTTTATTAGATTAAAAGGTACCAACATAGTGAACTAATAACCAGAGGGAAATATAACTTTTCACATTCATTCTGTGCTCGTATCATGATAATTGTATTTCGAAAAAAACAGAAAATATACAGTACTATAAACACTTATATAATAATAATGTAAAACTAAAATGTAAGTAAGGTCGTACTGAAACGTGATTTTAAATAAATTACTATCCTTGGAACCATTTTACACGTTCCAATAGAATAAAATATTTCAAAGTAAAGTAAATGAAACATTATGTTGTTTGTCTACGTACAACATGTTTAGAATGAACAAGAATGGGCTATTGGTACTCTGCCCATCACGAGTATCGAAGCCCGATTTCTAGTGGTGTGAGTCCGCAGATACCTCTGTGCCACTGGGAAGTTATGAGGTCAGTCTTAGATCTGTTTGTTTCAGTTTTGCTCAAAACTAGACGACGGTTATCTGCGCTAACCGTCTCTAGTGAAAGATTAGGGCTACTCTTTTACCAACGAATGTTGGGATTGACTGTAACATTATAACGCCCCTACGGCTGAAAGGGTGAGCATGTTTGGTGCGACGGGAATTCGAACCCGCGACCCTCGGATAACGAGTCAAGTGTCTTAACCACCTGCTATGCCGGGCCTTTTGATATGTAATTTTCCCAAAGAGTAGTTGTATATTACGATAGGTTAAAAAAAATCGTTTGGAAAGAGTATCCAACTCGATAAACTTTGTATGTTTTTCACCAAACATACAAGTGAAATACACCTTACTTGGTAATGAAGTCAGTGTCGATCAGAAGTAAATACAATCACAGTAAATTTTTTTTATGTACGTGCACACACAAAACCTATGCTACATGTACTTACACCTTTTTTTTTAGTGCCGTAATAGTGCAGATCTAACACAACACGCACCTTTGCATTTGTTCTTGGCGGGATTGACCGTTACAATATAACGCCTTTTCAGCTAAAATGTCGGATATGTTTGGTGTGGCGAAGATTCGAACCCGCGCCTCTCAACTTACGACTCGAGGGTCTTAATCACCTAGCCAGGCCGTGTCTTCTTTCCTCTCACAGGCATAGTGGTATATATGTATATATATATAAAACAACTTATACCGTTAGGAAACGGGTTTCGATACCCGTGGTGGGCACAGCACGGATGGCCTATCGTATAGCTTTTGACTAAAATACTTAAATACGTAGTCATATACATCCAGGGATGTACGTATACATTTAATCTACTGGTACTGCTTCTGTTCTTTTCTTCTATAGTTTATAAATAGGAACAAATAAAATATTTTCAATAAATTCATTTCTCACTATTCGTTGCGTTATGAAGGATCTCTGTCAGAATCAGAGTTTTATTTCGGTGAGATAATAAAACTATAAAACGCAAATATTCGCTGCTTCCTGTAGCACTGATTTCGTTTGTTTTTTTTTTTCTATCGCGATGTTGTCCATCACGTGCGTTTAGTTTGCTTGTCTGTTTGGTTATATATCTATTTTTTTATCCATCTCTCTGTGCTTAAATGTTATGCGATTTCATATTGTTTAGACAAGTTTCAACCAACCATTAAACTTCGCTGAAACCTGCTCTATCAATGTAGAATCGTGGAATTTATCGATTTTAAAGCGAGGTGGGTGAATCTCTCTTTTTAATAAATGCTTCGTATCAGATGTGCTTAATCTAAAATCAATAAAGTTATGTGTATCATTGTACAACTGACTGGAGGGGTTTGAACCTCAGATAGCATTCTCCTCCTTGGGTGTTGTGTTCGAATCCAGCACATTTCAGAAATAAAGCCAACAAACCTAGCATATACATCAGTATAAATAAACGTCAATATGTTTGCATCTGTTTCCTATACGTTTCTTCATTTTTTAATCAATCAACACCAAACTTAACACAGAGATAAAGGATCATGAGGGGAGCTCATCCCCTCATCTATTAACTGAATTCTTGAGCACAGAGTGTCTTTCTTTTCAGTATTGATGCCTTTATGTATATTTATCTAACTTTCAATGTATAACTATTTCATTCCCCTCGCTAGTACAGCGGTACGTCTCCGGATTTACAACGTTAAAATCACGGGTTCGATTCCCCTCGGCGGGCTGAGTAGATATCCCTATGTGGCTTTACTATATGAAAACACACGTAACTATTTTATGGAAAAAAAAACACATTAAAAGCGCAATTTTCTATCCTTTGTTCACAAACTAATTTGTATTTAATCCGTCCAATGGAAAGGTACTCCAATTAGTTCGAAATATTTCTTAGTATTTGTGACATAAAGAGAACTCTTTGTCTCATGATCTTATATTATTACCTTTCTGGATGGACGTAAAAAGTCCCTAAATAAATATTGTGTACAAAACCTGTTACCAATGGTCAGAAACCAAAAACTAATTCCAGCGTACATTGGTTAAGTATGTTACGTAGCTTGTATAGCTTATGCTGCGCTTAAGTTCCATCAAAATATAGAAAAGTCTCCGCGAGTTTTAAATATAGACTTGGTTAATAATTCGAGTCCCGCCACCAAACATGCTCGTCTTTTCAGCCGTATTTGCGTTATAATGTGAAGTACAATTCTACTTATGGCTGGTAAATGTTAGCCTACGAGTTGTCAGTGGTTGGTGCTGGCTAACTACCTTCCTTCTCAGCTTAACACTTTTACATCACGGGCTGCTGGTGCAGATAGCCCTCGAGTAGCCAAATGCAAAGTTCAACATATAAAGAAACAAAATCTTTTGGAAATGCCCTCCCGCGAGAAAGTGGTATGTCAATGGATTTCTAATACTCAAATCTAGGGTTCAATTCCCTGCAGTGGACACATAACAGATAGCCAATGTGTCTTGAAAAGAAATGCGTTTTAAGGTGAAATCACAATATTTAGACTAAAACTAAATATTTGTTTAACAAGCTTGTATAGTCTGTTATAAAGATTTATCAAAGAAAATACTCTACAAAACCCAAGTAATGAGCGACACAGGAAGAAAACATGAATGATACCACTGCGCACGCGTTATCTGTCAAATGGCGCCACCATAATGACGAAAAGACTGTTAGAAGGATTCCGGAAGAACATATGTACAACTACGTTGACAAGAGATTACAACGCTACTGGAAGTAAACATGAAGCCAATGATAATGGTTAAGGTTAGACGTCAAAACGTACATTGTTCTGGAAGCATGAGTAACCTGACGCTTATCTATATTTGACTTTTATTGGTTATTTATTGTAACCCTGTGGAATACGTCTGATATGATAAACCAGTAAACATTTTCAAGACACATAAGAGGATACTAAACAGGTATTTTACTGGACCGGCGTGGCCTACTAAGTAGTAAACTGTGAATCCAGATTCAATGGGTGCGCTATAAGAGTGACAGTAAATTACACCATTTGATCAAACAACTTCAATATCTGCAGTAAGCAGTTCATTCTATAAAACAAACAGACAAAATTAAATACTTTCTCAGCCGTAATCCCAAACCGGAGATCAAATATCACGCCATATTCGTTTAAAATGCAAACATCTAATATGATATTCCCAGAAACAAACTCACTTTCTCACAGAATAACTCTCTATATTTTAAACACAAAAATCCACAAATATCGACTTTTTATGATAGCTCACTTTTGTCTACACAAGTCTCAGTAATTGAACAAAACTGAAAACCATTGCTTTCGTATACCAAATAATATTATTTGGAGTGGGAGAAACCTCTTAGCCATAATGTGATTACATAACTATAATTATATAATATATAATATAATTATGAAAATTACAGTTTATAGGCATGGCCAAGCGTGTTAAGGCATTCGACTCGTAATCCGAGGGTCGCAGGTTCGAATCCCGGTCACACCAAACATGTTCGCCCTCCCAGCCGTGGGGACGTTATAATGTTCGGTCAATCCCACTATTCGTTGGTGAAAGAGTAGCCCAAGAGTTGGCGGTGGGTGGTGATGACTAGCTGCCTTCCCTCTAGACTTACACTGCTAAATTAGCGCAGATAGCCCTCGAGTAGCTTTGTGCGAAATTCAAAACAAACAGACAATACAGTTTATAGTACAGAGGATTACAGTCGTCAAATGATATGTTGATATGTAAATTTTTCTAAACGGGAGGTTTAGTACCTTTTTCTCTAAGAAAACACGTTAAATCAAACACTGCAAAATTGTGAAGACAAATATCGATCATGTTTGCTCATTTTTTATCCCACTTTTACCCGTCGCTAGAGATATTTCCCCAAAGAAAGAAGTTGATAAAAGAAGACGAAATGTAAATATCTAATTTATGGTTGTTGTTGTTGTTGTTGTTTGATTATTTTGTTTTGCTTAAGGCGAACAAATTTGCTACTAGACCATCAATCTACAACATAAGATTTGCATCATATCAGCATTTAGATAGTGTATCCATCAACTTTGAGAGAAAATGTAGGAAAAGTGAATCATTGAAAATATAGCCCTTACATAAATTACTCTTTAAAACCTGAGAATCTAAAGTGACTCGGGGCAAAATATAATACTGGAGTAACTCTCGTGATTTTATATATGCCTCAACTGTTGATAAAATTTGGTGTATTACTAACTGAAGTAGCCCTCGTGACTTTATATATACCGAAACTATTGTTAAAATCTGGGGTATTAATACTGGAGTAGCCCTAGTGACTTTATACATGCCGGAACTGTTGTTAAAATCTGAAGTATTACTAACTGGAGTAACCCTTGTGACTTTATACATGCCGAAACTGTTCTTAAAATCTGAAGTATTAATAATTGCAGTAACCCTTGTGACTTTATACATGCCAGAAATGTTGATAAAATCTGGGGAAAATACCTGGAGTAACCCTTGTGACTTTATACATGCCGGAACTGTTGTTAAAATCTGAAGTATTAATAACTGGAGTAACCTTGTGACTTTATACATGCCGAAACTGTTGTTAAAATTTGAAGTATTAATAACTGGAGTAACTTGTGACTTTATACATGCCGAAACTGTTGTTAAAATCTGAAGTATTAATAACTCGAGTAACCTCGTGGCTTTATACATGCCGGAACTGTTGTTAAAATATGAAGTATTGCTAACTGGAGTAACCCTTGTGACTTTATACATGCCGGAACTTTTGTTAAAATCTGAAGTGTTACAACAACCGTTCCAAGTACTGGGATTCCATTATTCATATTTTTTTTCTGAACAGATCTAAGTGCTCTTTGATCACGTGAAAAGCAGCACCTCTATACCTGTTAAATAATGGTAAAATAATTCTTCCTTGGTCAGGAGGTAAAACACCTTCAACAAAAGAAGACTCATGATAAACACATTAGCAAATACATACTTAACATCTGTATGTAGTAGTTCAATACATACTTAACATCTGTATATCGTAGTTCAATACATACTTAACATCTGTATATCGTAGTTCAATACATACTTAACATCTGTATTTAGTTGTTCAATACATACTTGACATCTGTATCTCGTAGCATAATACATACTTGATATCTGTATCTGGTCGTTTAATACATACTTGACATCTGTATCTAGTAGTTCAATACATACTTGGCATCCGTATTTAATAGTTCAATACATACTTGACGTCTGTATCTAGCAGGTTTATGGTAATATTTTCACCGTTTCAAAAATATGGACAAAACCAATTTGGTTATTTTTCTGTTTCAGGATTATGAGTGAGTTAACCATAGAAACAGAAGACAGTGGCTGTGAAACCAGGCTGTCAAAGCCAACGAAGAGACTGAAACGTGACACTGCAATATGTATATACAACATCCAATAATCAAGAACAACTGTTCAGTGCCGTAGACGAGATAAATCGTCAAAGCCGATCGGTAACACAGTGCCACGAACGAGTTAATTCGTTCACAATAATATCTAACTTCAAAGCTAGATGTCAGCACCATACATGAATTTGACCTACTTGCAAATTGTTTCACTTTCGATCCAAAATGGTGTCACGAAAAAGTTACAAAATGATAAACCCACCATAGGATCTGCCGTAGCAGCTGAAATACTTGGCAGTCAACAGGTTAAACAAAATCTACATACAACTCACTAGACGCTGCAGACTTTTCTCCATTTGCAATATGTCTGTGACGAGATTCCTGACATAATGTGTAGAAGGAAAGGAAATATATTCACCTTCTCATGGAAACTGATGCTTGAATTGTTAAGTGAAAAATATGTATATTTTAATTAAACTATTTTTCATATTTCATCATCTTTATGGCCCCTGAACAACTGATGGATAACAATAACATAATGTTCATAATTGCCAATATTGATTGTGTCTCTTGTGTTTCAGCTGTAATCACTGTGTTTAGTGATATTTATTTTGAGAAACAATACTAGTTTAATTCCTTTTGGGAAATGCACTGCTTTGTTAATTAGATATTTCTGGTAGAAAACTTGCAATAATCTACCTATAAAAATAAATAAAAAGATATTCCACATTATTTCTCATACATTATATAATTGTTTTATTTCTGTATATATATATCAAAACATTCAACTGTTTTGAATTTGATCCCATTAATGAATAAATATATTTGATTTGACAGATTGGTTTTGTTTAAACTTCGCGCAAAGCTACGTGAGGGCTATCTGCGCTGATTTGATACAGATATTTATATTCGTTTCCTTAGGTTCTTCACTTTATGTCTCGAAACTCAAAAAAGAATTCAAATATCTTTCAAATTTGTATAGATACAAACATTTTTTTTCGTATTTCGTAATATCTTAATAAGGCTTAATTAGCGCAAGCTTTAAACACTCTTAAAATATTAAAAGCTACACATTTGAAATGTGCAGCAAACATTTTTGGCATATTAATGTCATCCTTTAGCAATGGTATCAAAATTATTTGGTGGGCTCTCTGGTACCAAAGAACGTCTCTTTTTTTTCGTACGCTTAAAATCATGTTACAAATTTATGTACAATTTCTTAAAGTAAACATTATTTATTATACATCCATTTACCATTAAAATCTGGATATTTCTACTAATTTTAACTCGGAATTTGTAGTTTCAGATTTCTAGGATAATTATGTATTACTACTTACCTATAGCTAGGCCTAAACTTGGTAGCTTTTTTTTTTTTACATTCAGGTTTCCAGGGTTGTTATTACCGTAGATACAGCCGGGCCTAAATTTGGTAATATTTGGCCTAGCAGTGCAAGCACGTATTTCTACAGTTTGCATTTTTAGCTTTCTAATGAGTAGCTAATTGGTATATAGAAACCCATTGTGCAGCTTTATGATTAATAACAAACAAATGGAAGCTTCCTGAACAATGATATATTTAGCAAATAGATCAATTGAACAACTAGTAATTTTTTGAAAGTATTTAAGTTGTAAAATTAATCTTATCATAACAGTTGTTAATTTATATTGTTTCATGTAATATTATAAATTATTTACTACATAATGTATGTTTTATTATAGCAAAGCTACATTGGGCTATCTGCTATGTCCACCTAGGGAAATCGAACCCCTAATTTAAGAGTTGTAAATCCGAAGACTTACCGCTGTTTCACAAAGGGACTACTACATAATATGGCACTTGAGTTACAAAGGGTAGAGAATTTCGGCTTGGTAAATTTATTTTGTTATACAGAGAATTAAAAAGCGGAAGTGGTTTTTATTCCTACAATTATTCTAAAGCGTTTCTCATACTTCTGGAGCAAGCATGATCTAGAGGTTGGCATGTCGGGATGCGAATGGAAAGTCCGAGGATCGAGTCACGATATTGTTTAACACACGTAAAGTCCGCTCTTTCAACTTTTGTCGCGTTATAAAAGTGACAGTAAAACTCGATATTTGGTTCTCGAAACTGGGCAAACGTAGAGGCACTGTACTGGTTCTGTTTGTTTGTTTGTCTTTTCAATTTCGCGCAAACCTACACAAGGGCTATCTGCGCTAGCAGTCTCTAACATAGCAGTGGAAGACTAGAGGGAAGGCAGTTAGTCATCACCATCCACCGACAGCTCTGGGGATACTCTTTTACCAACGAATAGTGGAATTGACTGTCACATTATAACGCCCCCACTGCTGAAAGGGCGAGCATGTTTAGTGCGACCCTCAGAATACGAGTCGAACGCATTAACCCACCTGGCCATGCCGGACCCGTACGGATTCTAAAAGATGGTCAAAGGTAGAGACATTGTGTTGGTTGTAGAAGTTGGACAACGGCAGTACCACTGTACGGGTTCTAGAATATGGACCTAACCACTGAGCCTACATTTACATATATAAGCGAATGAGGAATTTGAGTCGAAAGTACTCCCGCACTACAAGTGTTTATCAATATTTGTTTTATTCTTAGTCTAATAGTAAAGTACTTTTTTATCTTTAGTCCTGTTGTATTTGTAATGTTCTAGCTTTACCGCACTACTTTCAGCTCCCTTCCTAATCAACAGTTATTTTAGTTTGCTATACGAAACTTGTTACTCAAAGTTCTTTTGATTTGTGTCATAACTGTAATAGGTTTTATCAAAACGATATTTTGTAACATGTCTGTTATTCGTAATGTAACCCCCCCCCCCCAGTCTTGAAACTGTTCCAGCTGACTAGTTGATATGTGTTCCAATACATCTCAATTCAACCCGGGTTCGAAGATCTATGGATATATGATTCCAGTCGTATACCAAGCCGCTTTTAAAACTCGTCAATACAACAACAGAATTTTACAGGTATCAAACATGCAATTTTATACTCTTTTAAGATATGTTCCAACGGCAGGTAATAAATTCGCTTGTATATTGAGTGTGCTTTCTGATTAGACTAGTATCCAAACACAAAACTCTGTTAATTGGACTTGGATTAAAAGCGAAGTCCATGCTATCTATGAGTTAACTACTACGCCCCCTACTAGCTTGATTGGGAATTCAATCTGGATACATTTTGAAATAGAAATAAAGTCCAATAAATTCTTAAGGGGTCGTTTCGTCCAGAACTTATTGAATATTAATGTAGTTTGCTTTGTTTTGTCTTCATGTTTTGCAATTCTTAAGAGTGTTTAACGTGATTCACTGTTTAACCCCTCTCATGGTTTAGTAATTTTGCAACAAACAAAATTATTTCGAATATTAAAATTACTATAATCGTGTATGTCAAGAAAGAAAAGCACGTGTCAACAAATAATTTGGTAAAATCAAGTTGTATCCGGTTCACAACATACGAAATTCCTAAAGGACTATATTACATTTGTTTCCTTCTACGTTCTCTAATAATCAAAAATAAACACTTGATCTAATTCGCATTGGAGGAGCCTCGACAGTAAAGACGTTTATAAAAAATCGTCACAATAAGAGATTTAATAGTCATTTATAAAAGTCAACTATCACGGTATTATTTTAACAAATCTCAAGTGACACTAGATATTGTAAAAACCCAAAACAACACAAGAAAAATGTATTCAAGTGTTTCTTATGTTCCACGAGCTTTAAAGTTCTCTATAATGTTAATAAATTCTGATCACTTGATCCAGCAGTTTTATAGACGTAATACGTCCTAACCCATTCATCCATATATCCTAATACATACATATACATATATCCATCCGACCGTAGTGTTGCAACTTGAGAATCAGTCTTATTTTTCTTATTCAATTTGTTTTTTCAAATGTTTACAGTTTATGTGCTATAATTTACTACTTTTACCTAAAATACCTAAACTGTTTCTTTGTTTGTAATTCAGCACGTGGTTGCAGAAAGGGCTGTCTGTGCTGTGCCCACACCGGATATCGAAACTCGTTTCTTAGAGTTATAAGCCTTCAAACTTACAGTTAATTTACTGGGGGGGGGATTTGCCTATGAGATATTTTAAATTTGAACACATTTCTTTGAATTTATATAACCGGTGTTTCAGTTTTTAAACAGTCATAGTTTAGTTTGTCTAAATTTGATTTAAAATGTTATTAAACTACCCTAAAGTTATTTTATCTAAACGGGATTTCAAAGTTTAACTAACAGATTAATTTATTGTGTGTGCATGTGGGTGGCTGGGAGGGTGTTCCGATGGGATAGCGATAAGTCTAAGGTATGACAACGTTAAATCCAAGATTCATTGCGTTGGACACAACAGATAAACCAATGTAGCTTTACCCTAAAACAAAATTCATTTCATGGTGATACATCATAAATAAACTGGTAAATTATTTCTGACTGCTTACATATATACATTAATTTTGTCTATTTGTTCTATTTTCTTCTTTATCATTACGTTCTTCATTTATTATTCATCTTTTCACAATAATCAGAAAACAAAAATAAAGGATTACGAGTCCGATGGGACTTTGAAATCTTCAGGTTAGAATTAATTACTTTTTTCTTTTATTTCTTACTTTCGTTAAGAAAAACAAAAACTAGCACATTAATGACTTACAAGTTCGCTTTTTTAAAGAAGAAAACTCGATCCAAATTTCTTATCTGGTGTTTCTTTACTTCTGTCTTTTATTTATTAGTTGAATAAATTTTAGTACAAATAAAGTCTCGCTTAAAAAAACAAACCAATAAAGAACATAGATCATTAACAAATTACTGCGTCTGAAACGTTGATGAATTGAAAAAAATAGAGATCAGGCCTGCAGTTTTGATATAATATTAAAACAAAAATCTGAAGGGAGATAAAATGAAGTTTATGATAGAAATAAAGCAGTAAATAGCCTAAATTTAAATATAAGGACAGCCGTTCCTTCAATCGGAAGAACCCCCCAGTGGCAGACCAGTATGTCTGCCGACTTATATTGCCAGCAACCGGGTTTCGATACCTGTGGAAGGCAGAGCACAGGTAGCTATTTGTATAGCTTTTTGCTTAATAACAGATAACAATTCAAACACAAAATATTAATATTACACATATCTGTTATGACTATGAAATACCTTGATTTCAATTCGTTCTCTACACAACACCCTCTGTTATTTATACTTTATAATAGAATTACTTTATTACAATTCAACACAAACATTCTTTTTACATTATATTTTTATCTCACTTGTGCTTTCACTTCTCCCAGTGTGCTCAGAACTAAGTTTGAGGGTTTCTAATGTTTAAATTCGAGGTTCGATCCCAGCAAAAGCCTCAACAACCATATTCCATTGTGCACCTTTGGATTTAATAAGTGTGAGTTTGTGTTTTTTTGTATAGCAAAACCACAAAGGGCTATCTGCTCTGCCCACCAAGGGGAATCGAACCCCTGATTTTTGCGTTGTAAATCCGGAGACATACCACTGTACTAGCGGGGGACCTTTAAAAAGAATAACGATAATAAAAAATATACTCAAAGTGTGAAAAATGTTATGAGTTTTTATTTGTGGTACGATTCGATAGAGTTTTCGTTACATACATAGATACTGACATATGTGCAACATGCATTGTCGTTTGTTTGGAATTCAGCACAAAGTTACAAAATATACGGTTTGCTGTGCCACTGGGGATCCATTATAGTAACGTTATTTTGTTTACCTATTTATATACTTTACTTTCGATCTATAGCTCCAGAAGGTGCTGAGTAGAAATATGTCTTCACTTTACAAATTGACAATTGAATAAAGTTTTGTTATTTTCCCATCTGTTAGACTAGAAATGATAGGTGATGTTTACGTATGTCTGTTTTATAACGACTTCC